>NW_027274830.1:0-79653 GCF_030028105.1 Mobula birostris
TAGTGGAGTGCCTGTGACTAGTAGAGTGTCTGTGACTAGTGAGTGCCTGTGACTAGTAGAGTGCCTGTGACTAGTGGAGTGCCTTTGTCTAGTAGAGTGCCTGTGACTAGTAAAGTTTCTCTGACTAGTGGAGTGCCTGTTACTAGTAGAGTGCCTGTGACTAGAGGAGTGCCTGTGTCTAGTAGAGTGCCTGTGACTAGTGGAGTGCCTGAGACTAGCAGAGTGCCTGTGACAAGTAAAGTGTCTCTGACTAGTGGAGTGCCTGTGACTAGTAGAGTGCCTGTGACTAGTGGAGTGCCTGTGTCTAGTAGAGTGCCTGTGACTAGTAAAGTGTCTCTGACTAGTGGAGTGCCTGTGACTAGTAGAGTGCCTGTGACTATAGGAGTGCCTGTGACTAGTAGAGTGCCTGTGACTAGCAGAGTGCCTGTGACCAGAGGAGTGCCGGTCACTAGTAGAGTGCCTGTGACTAGCGGAGTGCCTGTGACTAGTGGAGTGCCTGTGACTAGTAGAGTGCCTGTGACTAGTGGAGCGCCTGTGTCTAGTAGAGTGCCTGTGACTAGTAAATTGTCTCTGACTAGTGCAGTGCCTGTGATTAGTAGAGTGCCTGTGACTAGCGGAGTGTATTGTGACTAGTAGAGTGCCTGTGACTGGTGGAGTGCCTGTGACTAGTAGAGTGTCTGTGACTAGTGAGTGCCTGTGACTAGTAGAGTGCCTGTGACTAGTGGAGTGCCTGAGACTAGTAGAGTGCCTGTGACAAGTAGAGTTTCTGTGACTAGTAGAGTGCCTGTGACTAGTAGAGTGTCTGTGACTAGTGGAGTGCCTGTGACTAGTAGAGTGCCTGTGACTAGTGGAGTGCCTGTGTCTAGTAGAGTGCCTGTGACTAAGTAAAGTGTCTCTGACTAGTGGAGTGCCTGTTACTAGTAGAGTGCCTGTGACTAGAGGAGTGCCTGTGTCTAGTAGAGGGCCTGTGACTAGTGGAGTGCCTGAGACTAGCAGAGTGCCTGTGACTAGTAAAGTGTCTCTGACTAGTGGAGTGCATGTGACTAGTAGAGTGCCTGTGACTAGTGGAGTGTCTGTGTCTAGTAGAGTGCATGTGACTAGTAAAGTGTCTCTGACTAGTGGAGTGCCTGTGACTACTAGAGTACCTGTGACTAGAGGAGTGCCTGTGACTAGTAGAGTGCCTGTGTCTAGTGGAGTGCCTGTGACTAGTAGAGTGTCTGTGACTAGTGGAGTTCCTGTGACTAGTAGAGTGTCTGTGACTAGTGGAGTGCCTGTGACTAGTAGAGTGCCTGTGACTAGTGGAGTGCCTGTGACTAGTAGAGTGCCTGTGACTAGTGGAGTGCCTGTGTCTAGTAGAGTGCCTGTGACTAGTAAAGTGTCTCTTACTAGTGGAGTGCCTGTGACTAGTAGAGTGCCTGTGACTAGAGGAGTGCCTGTGTCTAGTAGAGTGCCTGTGACCTAGTGGAGTGCCTGAGACTAGCAGAGTGCCTGTGACTAGTAAAGTGTCTCTGACTAGTGGAGTGCCTGTGACTAGTAGAGTGCCTGTGACTAGTGGAGTGCCTGTGTCTAGTAGAGTGCCTGTGACTAGTAAAGTGTCTCTGACTAGTGGAGTGCCTGTGACTAGTAGAGTACCTGTGACTAGAGGAGTGCCTGTGACTAGTAGAGTGCCTGTGACTAGTGGAGTGCCTGTGACTAGTAGAGTGTCTGTGACTAGTGGATTGCTGTAACTAGTAGAGTGCCTGTGACTAGAGGAGTGCCTGTGACTAGTAGAGTGTCTGTGACTAGTGGAGTGCCTGTGACTAGTAGAGTGCTTGTGACTAGTAGAGTGTCTGTGACTAGTGGAGTGCCTGTGACTAGTAGAGTGTCTGTGACTAGTGGAGTGCCTGTAACTAGTAGAGTGCCTGTGACAAGTGGAGTGCCTGTGACTAGTAGAGTGCCTGTGACTAGAGGAGTGCCTGTAACTAGTAGAGTGCCTGTGACTAGTGGAGTGCCTGTGACTAGAGGAGTGCCTGTGACAAGCAGAGTGTCTGTGACTTGTGGAGTGCCTGAAACTGGTAGAGTGCCTGTGACTAGTGGAGTGCCTGTGACTTGTAGAGTGCATGTGACTAGTGGAGTGCCTGTGACTAGCAGAGTGCCTGTGACTAGAGGAGTGCCTGTCAGTAGTAGAGGGCCTGTGACTAGCGGAGTGCCTGTGACTAGTGGTGTACCTGTGACTAGTAGAGTGCCTGTGACTAGTGGATGTGCCTATGTCTACTGGAGTGCCTGTGACTAGTAAATTGTCTCTGACTAGTGCAGTGCCTGTGAATAGTAGAGTGCATGTGACTAGCGGAGTGCCTGTGACTAGTGGAGTGCCTGTGACTAGTAGAGTGCCTGTGACTAGAGGAGTGCCTGTGACTAGTAGAGTGTCTGTGACTAGTGGAGTGCCTGTGACTAGTAGAGTGCTTGTGACTAGTAGAGTGTCTGTGACTAGTGGAGTGCCTGTGACTAGTAAGAGTGTCTGTGACTAGTGAGTGCCTGTAACTAGTAGAGTGCCTGTGACAAGTGGAGTGCCTGTGACTAGTAGAGTGCCTGTGACTAGAGGAGTGCCTGTAACTAGTAGAGTGCCTGTGACTAGTGGAGTGCCTGTGACTAGAGGAGTGCCTGTGACAAGCAGAGTGTCTGTGACTTCTGAGTGCCTGAAACTGGTAGAGTGCCTGTGACTAGTGGAGTGCCTGTGACTTGTAGAGTGCATGTGACTAGTGGAGTGCCTGTGACTAGCAGAGTGCCTGTGACTAGAGGAGTGCCTGTCAGTAGTAGAGTGCCTGTGACTAGCGGAGTGCCTGTGACTAGTGGTGTACCTGTGACTAGTAGAGTGCCTGTGACTAGTGGAGTGCCTGTGTCTACTGGAGTGCCTGTGACTAGTAAATTGTCTCAGACTAGTGCAGTGCCTGTGAATAGTAGAGTGCCTGTGACTAGCGGAGTGCCTGTGACTAGTGGAGTGCCTGTGTCTAGTAGAGTGCCTGTGACTAGTAAAGATTCTCTGACAAGTGCAGTGCCTGTTACTTGGAGTGCCTGTGACTAGTAGAGTGCCTGTGACTACTGGAGTGCCTGAGACTAGTAGAGTGCCTGTGACTAGAAAAGTGTCTCTGACTAGTGGAGTGCCTGTGACTAGTAGAGTGCCTGTGACTAGTGGACTGCCTGTGTCTAGTAGAGTGCCTGTGACTAGTAAAGTGTCTCTGACTAGTGGGGTACCTGTGACTAGTAGAGTACCTGAGACTAGAGGAGTGCCTGTGACTAGTAGAGTGCCTGTGACTAGAGGAGCGCCTTTGACTGGTAGAGTGCCTGTCACTAGAGGAGTGCCTGTGACTAATAGAGTGACTGTGACTAGTGGAGTGCCTGTGACTAGTAGAGTGCCTGTGACTAGTGGAGTGCCTGTGACTTGTAGTGAGCCAGTGACTAGTGGAGTGCCAGTGACTAGTGGAGTGCCTGTGACCAGAGAGAGTGCCCGGTCACTAGTAGAGTGCCTGTGACTAGCGGAGTGCCTGTGACTAGTGGAGTGCCTGTGACTTGTAGAGTGCCTGTGACTAGTGGAGTGCCTGTGTCTAGTAGAGTGCCTGTGACTAGTAAATTGTCTCTGACTAGTGCAGTGCCTGTGACTAGTAGAGTGCCTGTGACTAGAGGAGTGTATTGTGACTAGTAGAGTGCCTGTGACTAGTGGAGTGCCTGTGACTAGTAGAGTGCCTGTGACTAGAGGAGTGCCTGTGACTAGTGGAGTGCCTGTGACTAGTAGAGTGTCTGTGAATAGTGGAGTGCCTGTGACTAGTAGAGTGCCTGTAACTAGTGGAGTGCCTGAGACTAGTAGAGTGCCTGTGACTAGTAGAGTGTCTGTGACTAGTGGAGTGCCCTGTGACTAGTAGAGTGTCTGTGACTAGTGGAGTGCCTGTGACTAGTAGAGTGCCTGTGACTAGTGGAGTGCCTGTATCTAGTAGAGTTCCTGTGACTAGTAAAGTGTCTCTGACTAGTGGAGTGCCTGTTACTAGTAGAGTGCCTGTGACTAGAGGAGTGCCTGTGTCTAGTAGAGTGCCTGTGACTAGTGGAGTGCCTGAGACTAGCAGAGTGCCTGTGACTAGTAAAGTGTCTCTGACTAGTGGAGTGCCTGTGACTAGTAGAGTGCCTGTGACTAGTGGAGTGCCTGTGTCTAGTAGAGTGCCTGTGACTAGTAAAGTGTCTCTGACTAGTGGAGTGCCTGTGACTAGTAGAGTGCCTGTGACTAGAGGAGTGCCTGTGACTAGTAGAGTGCCTGTGACTAGCAGAGTGCCTGTGACCAGAGGAGTGCCGGTCACTAGTAGAGTGCCTGTGACTAGCGGAGTGCCTGTGACTAGTGGAGTGCCCGTGACTAGTAGAGTGCCTGTGACTAGTGGAGTGCCTGTGTCTAGTAGAGTGCCTGTGACTAGTAAATTGTCTCTGACTAGTGCAGTGCCTGTGACTAGTACAGTGCCTGTGACTAGAGGAGTGTATTGTGACTAGTAGAGTGCCTGTGACTAGTGGAGTGCCTGTGACTAGTAGAGTGTCTGTGACTAGTGGAGTGCCTGTGACTAGTAGAGTGCCTGTGACTAGTGGAGTGCCTGAGACTAGTAGAGTGCCTGTGACAAGTAGAGTTTCTGTGACTAGTAGAGTGCCTGTGACTAGTAGAGTGTCTGTGACTAGTGGAGTGCCTGTGACTAGTAGAGTGCCTGTGACTAGTGGAGTGCCTGTGTCTAGTAGAGTGCCTGTGACTAGTAAAGTGTCTCTGACTAGTGGAGTGCCTGTTACTAGTAGAGTGCCTGTGACTAGAGGAGTGCCTGTGTCTAGTAGAGTGCCTGTGACTAGTGGAGTGCCTAAGACTAGCAGAGTACCTGTGACTAGTAAAGTGTCTCTGAATAGTGGAGTGCATGTGACTAGTAGAGTGCCTGTGACTAGTGGAGTGTCTGTGTCTAGTAGAGTGCCTGTGACTAGTAAAGTGTCTCTGACTAGTGGAGTGCCTGTGACTACTAGAGTGCCTGTGACTAGAGGAGTGCCTGTGACTAGTAGAGTGCCTGTGTCTAGTGGAGTGCCTGTGACTAGTAGAGTGTCTGTGACTAGTGGAGTTCCTGTGACTAGTAGAGTGTCTGTGACTAGTGGAGTGCCTGTGACTAGTAGAGTGCCTGTGACTAGTGGAGTGCCTGTGACTAGTAGAGTGCCTGTGACTAGTGGAGTGCCTGTGTCTAGTAGAGTGCCTGTGACTAGTAAAGTGTCTCTTACTAGTGGAGTGCCTGTGACTAGTAGAGTGCCTGTGACTAGAGGAGTGCCTGTGTCTAGTAGAGTGCCTGTGACTAGTGGAGTGCCTGAGACTAGCAGAGTGCCTGTGACTAGTAAAGTGTCTCTGACTAGTGGAGTGCCTGTGACTAGTAGAGTGCCTGTGACTAGTGGAGTGCCTGTGTCTAGTAGAGTGCCTGTGACTAGTAAAGTGTCTCTGACTAGTGGAGTGCCTGTGACTAGTAGAGTACCTGTGACTAGAGGAGTGCCTGTGACTAGTAGAGTGCCTGGGACTAGTGGAGTGCCTGTGACTAGTAGAGTGTCTGTGACTAGTGGATTGCCTGTAACTAGTAGAGTGCCTTTGACTAGAGGAGTGCCTGTGACTAGAGGAGTGCCTGTGACTAGTAGAGTGTCTGTGACTAGTGGAGTGCCTGTGACTAGTAGAGTGCTTGTGACTAGTAGAGTGTCTGTGACTAGTGGAGTGCCTGTGACTAGTACAGTGTCTGTGACTAGTGGAGTGCCTGTAACTAGTAGAGTGCCTGTGACAAGTGGAGTGCCTGTGACTAGTAGAGTGCCTGTGACTAGAGGAGTGCCTGTAACTAGTAGAGTGCCTGTGACTAGTGGAGTGCCTGTGACTAGAGGAGTGCCTGTGACAAGCAGAGTGTCTGTGACTTGTGGAGTGCCTGAAACTAGTAGAGTGCCTGTGACTAGTGGAGTGCCTGTGACTTGTAGAGTGCATGTGACTAGTGGAGTGCCTGTGGCTAGCAGAGTGCCTGTGACTAGAGGAGTGCCTGTCAGTGGTAGAGTGCCTGTGACTAGCGGAGTGCCTGTGACTAGTGGTGTACCTGTGACTAGTAGAGTGCCTGTGACTAGTGGAGTGCCTGTGTCTACTGGAGTGCCTGTGACTAGTAAATTGTCTCTGACTAGTGCAGTGCCTGTGAATAGTAGAGTGCCTGTGACTAGAGGAGTGTATTGTGACTAGTAGAGTGCCTGTGACTAGTGGAGTGCCTGAGACTACTAGAGTGCCTGTGACTAGAGGAGTGCCTGTGACTAGTGTAGTGCCTGTGACTAGTAGAGTGTCTGTGACTAGTAGAGTGCCAGTGACTAGTAGAATGCCTGTGACTAGTGGAGTGCCTGAGACTAGTACAGTGCCTGTGACTAGTAGAGTGTCTGTGACTAGTGGAGTGCCTGTGACTAGTAGAGTGCCTGTGACTAGAGGAGTGCCTGTGACTAGCAGACTGCCTGTGACTAGTGGAGTGCCTGTGACTAGTAGAGTGCCTGTGACTAGTGGAGTGCCTGTGACTAGTAGAGTGCCTGTGACTAGTGGAGTGCCTGTGACTAGTAGAGTGCCTGTGACTAGTAGACTGCCTCTGACTAGAGGAGTGCCTGTGACTAGTAGACGGCCTGTGACTAGATGAGTGCCTGTGACTAGTAGAGTGTCTGTTACTAGAGGAGTGCCTGTGACTAGTGGAGAGCCTGTGACTAGTAGAGTGCCTGTGACTAGTAGAGTGTCTGTGACTAGTGGAGTGCCTGTGACTAGTAGAGTGCCTGTGACTAGAGGAGTGCCTGTGACTAGCAGACTGCCTGTGACTAGTGGAGTGCCTGTGACTAGTAGAGTGCCTGTGACTAGTGGAGTGCCTGTGACTAGTAGAGCGCCTGTGACTAGTGGAGTGCCTGTGACTAGTAGAGTGCCTGTGACTAGTAGACTGCCTCTGACTAGAGCAGTGCCTGTGACTAGTAGACGGCCTTTGACTAGATGAGTGCCTGTGACTAGTAGAGTGTCTGTTACTAGAGGAGTGCCTGTGACTAGTGGAGTGCCTGTGACTAGAGGAGTGCCTCTGACTGGTAGAGTGCCTGTGACTGTTGGAGTGCATGTGACTAGAGGAGTGCCTGTGACTATTAGTGTGTCTGTGACTACAGGAGTGCCTGTGACTAGTGGCGTGCCTGTGACAAGTAGAGTGCCTGTGACTAGTGGAGTGCCTTTGACTAGTAGAGAGCCTGTGACTAGTAGAGTGCCTGTGACGAGAGGAGTGCCTGTGACTAGTAGAGCGTCTGTGACGAGTGGAGTGCCTGTGACTAGTAGAGTGCCTGTGACTAGAGGAGTGCCTGTGACTAGTAGAGTGCCTGTGACTAGAGGAGTGCCTGTGACTAGTAGAGTGTCTGTGACTAGTGGAGTGCCTGTGACTAGTAGAGTGCCTGTGACTAGTAGAGTGTCTGTGACTAGTGGAGTGCCTGTGACTAGTAGAGTGTCTGTGACTAGTGGAGTACCTGTGACTAGTAGAGTGCCTGTGACTAGTGGAGTGTCTGTGACTAGTGGAGTGCCTGTGACTAGTAGAGTGCCTGTGACTACAGGAGTGCCTGTGACTAGTAGAGTGCCTGTGACTAGAGGACTGCCTGTAACTATTAGTGTGCCTGTGACTGGAGGAGTGCCTGTGACTAGTGGCGTGCCTTTGACAAGTAGGGTGCCTGTTACTAGTGGAGGGCCTTTGACTTGTAGAGTGCCTGTGACTAGATGAGTGCCTGTGACTAGCAGAGTGCCTGGGACTAGAGGAGTGCCTTTCACTAGTAGAGTGCCTGTGACTAGCGGAGTGCCTGTGACTAGTAGAGTGCCTGTGACTAGTAGAGTGCCTGTGACTAGTGGAGTGCCTGTGTCTAGTAGAGTGCCTGTGACTAGTAAAGATTCTCTGACAAGTGCAGTGCCTGTGACTAGTGGAGTGCCTGTGACTAGTAGAGTGCCTGTGACTACTGGAGTGCCTGAGACTAGTAGAGTGCCTGTGACTAGAAAAGTGTCTCTGACTAGTGGAGTGCCTGTGACTAGTAGAGTGCCTGTGACTAGTGGAGTGCCTGTGTCTAGTAGAGTGCCTGTGACTAGTAAAGTGTCTCTTACTAGTGGAGTGCCTGTGACTAGTAGAGTGCCTGTGACTAGAGGAGTGCCTGTGTCTAGTAGAGTGCCTGTGACTAGTGGAGTGCCTGAGACTAGCAGAGTGCCTGTGACTAGTAAAGTGTCTCTGACTAGTGGAGTGCCTGTGACTAGTAGAGTGCCTGTGACTAGTGGAGTGCCTGTGTCTAGTAGAGTGCCTGTGACTAGTAAAGTGTCTCTGACTAGTGGAGTGCCTGTGACTAGTAGAGTACCTGTGACTAGAGGAGTGCCTGTGACTAGTAGAGTGCCTGTGACTAGTGGAGTGCCTGTGACTAGTAGAGTGTCTGTGACTAGTGGATTGCCTGTAACTAGTAGAGTGCCTGTGACTAGAGGAGTGCCTGTGACTAGTAGAGTGTCTGTGACTAGTGGAGTGCCTGTGACTAGTAGAGTGCTTGTGACTAGTAGAGTGTCTGTGACTAGTGGAGTGCCTGTGACTAGTAGAGTGTCTGTGACTAGTGGAGTGCCTGTAACTAGTAGAGTGCCTGTGACAAGTGGAGTGCCTGTGACTAGTAGAGTGCCTGTGACTAGAGGAGTGCCTGTAACTAGTAGAGTGCCTGTGACTAGTGGAGTGCCTGTGACTAGAGGAGTGCCTGTGACAAGCAGAGTGTCTGTGACTTGTGGAGTGCCTGAAACTGGTAGAGTGCCTGTGACTAGTGGAGTGCCTGTGACTTGTAGAGTGCATGTGACTAGTGGAGTGCCTGTGACTAGCAGAGTGCCTGTGACTAGAGGAGTGCCTGTCAGTAGTAGAGTGCCTGTGACTAGCGGAGTGCCTGTGACTAGTGGTGTACCTGTGACTAGTAGAGTGCCTGTGACTAGTGGAGTGCCTGTGTCTACTGGAGTGCCTGTGACTAGTAAATTGTCTCTGACTAGTGCAGTGCCTGTGAATAGTAGAGTGCATGTGACTAGCGGAGTGCCTGTGACTAGTGGAGTGCCTGTGACTAGTAGAGTGCCTGTGACTAGAGGAGTGCCTGTGACTAGTAGAGTGTCTGTGACTAGTGGAGTGCCTGTGACTAGTAGAGTGCTTGTGACTAGTAGAGTGTCTGTGACTAGTGGAGTGCCTGTGACTAGTAGAGTGTCTGTGACTAGTGGAGTGCCTGTAACTAGTAGAGTGCCTGTGACAAGTGGAGTGCCTGTGACTAGTAGAGTGCCTGTGACTAGAGGAGTGCCTGTAACTAGTAGAGTGCCTGTGACTAGTGGAGTGCCTGTGACTAGAGGAGTGCCTGTGACAAGCAGAGTGTCTGTGACTTGTGGAGTGCCTGAAACTGGTAGAGTGCCTGTGACTAGTGGAGTGCCTGTGACTTGTAGAGTGCATGTGACTAGTGGAGTGCCTGTGACTAGCAGAGTGCCTGTGACTAGAGGAGTGCCTGTCAGTAGTAGAGTGCCTGTGACTAGCGGAGTGCCTGTGACTAGTGGTGTACCTGTGACTAGTAGAGTGCCTGTGACTAGTGGAGTGCCTGTGTCTACTGGAGTGCCTGTGACTAGTAAATTGTCTCAGACTAGTGCAGTGCCTGTGAATAGTAGAGTGCCTGTGACTAGCGGAGTGCCTGTGACTAGTGGAGTGCCTGTGTCTAGTAGAGTGCCTGTGACTAGTAAAGATTCTCTGACAAGTGCAGTGCCTGTTACTACTGGAGTGCCTGTGACTAGTAGAGTGCCTGTGACTACTGGAGTGCCTGAGACTAGTAGAGTGCCTGTGACTAGAAAAGTGTCTCTGACTAGTGGAGTGCCTGTGACTAGTAGAGTGCCTGTGACTAGTGGACTGCCTGTGTCTAGTAGAGTGCCTGTGACTAGTAAAGTGTCTCTGACTAGTGGGGTACCTGTGACTAGTAGAGTACCTGAGACTAGAGGAGTGCCTGTGACTAGTAGAGTGCCTGTGACTAGAGGAGCGCCTTTGACTGGTAGAGTGCCTGTCACTAGAGGAGTGCCTGTGACTAATAGAGTGACTGTGACTAGCAGAGTGTCTGTGACTAGTGGAGTGCCTGTGACTAGTAGAGTGCCTGTGACTAGTGGAGTGCCTGTGACTTGTAGTGAGCCAGTGACTAGTGGAGTGCCAGTGACTAGTGGAGTGCCTGTGACCAGAGGAGTGCCGGTCACTAGTAGAGTGCCTGTGACTAGCGGAGTGCCTGTGACTAGTGGAGTGCCTGTGACTTGTAGAGTGCCTGTGACTAGTGGAGTGCCTGTGTCTACTGGAGTGCCTGTGACTAGTAAATTGTCTCAGACTAGTGCAGTGCCTGTGAATAGTAGAGTGCCTGTGACTAGCGGAGTGCCTGTGACTAGTGGAGTGCCTGTGTCTAGTAGAGTGCCTGTGACTAGTAAAGATTCTCTGACAAGTGCAGTGCCTGTTACTACTGGAGTGCCTGTGACTAGTAGAGTGCCTGTGACTACTGGAGTGCCTGAGACTAGTAGAGTGCCTGTGACTAGAAAAGTGTCTCTGACTAGTGGAGTGCCTGTGACTAGTAGAGTGCCTGTGACTAGTGGACTGCCTGTGTCTAGTAGAGTGCCTGTGACTAGTAAAGTGTCTCTGACTAGTGGGGTACCTGTGACTAGTAGAGTACCTGAGACTAGAGGAGTGCCTGTGACTAGTAGAGTGCCTGTGACTAGAGGAGCGCCTTTGACTGGTAGAGTGCCTGTCACTAGAGGAGTGCCTGTGACTAATAGAGTGACTGTGACTAGCAGAGTGTCTGTGACTAGTGGAGTGCCTGTGACTAGTAGAGTGCCTGTGACTAGTGGAGTGCCTGTGACTTGTAGTGAGCCAGTGACTAGTGGAGTGCCAGTGACTAGTGGAGTGCCTGTGACCAGAGGAGTGCCGGTCACTAGTAGAGTGCCTGTGACTAGCGGAGTGCCTGTGACTAGTGGAGTGCCTGTGACTTGTAGAGTGCCTGTGACTAGTGGAGTGCCTGTGTCTAGTAGAGTGCCTGTGACTAGTAAATTGTCTCTGACTAGTGCAGTGCCTGTGACTAGTAGAGTGCCTGTGACTAGAGGAGTGTATTGTGACTAGTAGAGTGCCTGTGACTAGTGGAGTGCCTGTGACTAGTAGAGTGCCTGTGACTAGAGGAGTGCCTGTGACTAGTGGAGTGCCTGTGACTAGTAGAGTGCCTGTGACTAGTAGAGTGTCTGTGACTAGTGGAGTGCCTGTGACTAGTAGAGTGTCTGTGACTAGTGGAGTGCCTGTGACTAGTAGAGTGCCTGTGACTAGTGGAGTGCCTGTATCTAGTAGAGTGCCTGTGACTAGTAAAGTGTCTCTGACTAGTGGAGTGCCTGTTAAGTGCCTGTGACTAGAGGAGTGCCTGTGTCTAGTAGAGTGCCTGTGACTAGTGGAGTGCCTGAGACTAGCAGAGTGCCTGTGACTAGTAAAGTGTCTCTGACTAGTGGAGTGCCTGTGACTAGTAGAGTGCCTGTGACTAGTGGAGTGCCTGTGTCTAGTAGAGTGCCTGTGACTAGTAAAGTGTCTCTGACTAGTGGAGTGCCTGTGACTAGTAGAGTGCCTGTGACTAGAGGAGTGCCTGTGACTAGTAGAGTGCCTGTGACTAGCAGAGTGCCTGTGACCAGAGGAGTGCCGGTCACTAGTAGAGTGCCTGTGACTAGCGGAGTGCCTGTGACTAGTGGAGTGCCCGTGACTAGTAGAGTGCCTGTGACTAGTGGAGTGCCTGTGTCTAGTAGAGTGCCTGTGACTAGTAAATTGTCTCTGACTAGTGCAGTGCCTGTGACTAGTACAGTGCCTGTGGACTAGAGGAGTGTATTGTGACTAGTAGAGTGCCTGTGACTAGTGGAGTGCCTGTGACTAGTAGAGTGTCTGTGACTAGTGGAGTGCCTGTGACTAGTGGAGTGCCTGAGACTAGTAGAGTGCCTGTGACAAGTAGAGTTTCTGTGACTAGTAGAGTGCCTGTGACTAGTAGAGTGTCTGTGACTAGTGGAGTGCCTGTGACTAGTAGAGTGCCTGTGACTAGTGGAGTGCCTGTGTCTAGTAGAGTGCCTGTGACTAGTAAAGTGTCTCTGACTAGTGGAGTGCCTGTTACTAGTAGAGTGCCTGTGACTAGAGGAGTGCCTGTGTCTAGTAGAGGGCCTGTGACTAGTGGAGTGCCTAAGACTAGCAGAGTGCCTGTGACTAGTAAAGTGTCTCTGAATAGTGGAGTGCATGTGACTAGTAGAGTGCCTGTGACTAGAGGAGTGCCTGTGACTAGTAGAGTGTCTGTGACTAGTGGAGTTCCTGTGACTAGTAGAGTGTCTGTGACTAGTGGAGTGCCTGTGACTAGTAGAGTGCCTGTGACTAGTGGAGTGCCTGTGACTAGTGGAGTGCCTGTGACTAGTAGAGTGTCTGTGACTAGTGGAGTTCCTGTGACTAGTAGAGTGTCTGTGACTAGTGGAGTGCCTGTGACTAGTAGAGTGCCTGTGACTAGTGGAGTGCCTGTGACTAGTAGAGTGCCTGTGACTAGTGGAGTGCCTGTGTCTAGTAGAGTGCCTGTGACTAGTAAAGTGTCTCTTACTAGTGGAGTGCCTGTGACTAGTAGAGTGCCTGTGACTAGAGGAGTGCCTGTGTCTAGTAGAGTGCCTGTGACTAGTGGAGTGCCTGAGACTAGCAGAGTGCCTGTGACTAGTAAAGTGTCTCTGACTAGTGGAGTGCCTGTGACTAGTAGAGTGCCTGTGACTAGTGGAGTGCCTGTGTCTAGTAGAGTGCCTGTGACTAGTAAAGTGTCTCTGACTAGTGGAGTGCCTGTGACTAGTAGAGTACCTGTGACTAGAGGAGTGCCTGTGACTAGTAGAGTGCCTGGGACTAGTGGAGTGCCTGTGACTAGTAGAGTGTCTGTGACTAGTGGATTGCCTGTAACTAGTAGAGTGCCTTTGACTAGAGGAGTGCCTGTGACTAGAGGAGTGCCTGTGACTAGTAGAGTGTCTGTGACTAGTGGAGTGCCTGTGACTAGTAGAGTGCTTGTGACTAGTAGAGTGTCTGTGACTAGTGGAGTGCCTGTGACTAGTACAGTGTCCTGTGACTAGTGGAGTGCCTGTAACTAGTAGAGTGCCTGTGACAAGTGGAGTGCCTGTGACTAGTAGAGTGCCTGTGACTAGAGGAGTGCCTGTAACTAGTAGAGTGCCTGTGACTAGTGGAGTGCCTGTGACTAGAGGAGTGCCTGTGACAAGCAGAGTGTCTGTGACTTTGTGGAGTGCCTGAAACTAGTAGAGTGCCTGTGACTAGTGGAGTGCCTGTGACTTGTAGAGTGCATGTGACTAGTGGAGTGCCTGTGGCTAGCAGAGTGCCTGTGACTAGAGGAGTGCCTGTCAGTGGTAGAGTGCCTGTGACTAGCGGAGTGCCTGTGACTAGTGGTGTACCTGTGACTAGTAGAGTGCCTGTGACTAGTGGAGTGCCTGTGTCTACTGGAGTGCCTGTGACTAGTAAATTGTCTCTGACTAGTGCAGTGCCTGTGAATAGTAGAGTGCCTGTGACTAGAGGAGTGTATTGTGACTAGTAGAGTGCCTGTGGACTAGTGGAGTGCCTGAGACTACTAGAGTGCCTGTGACTAGAGGAGTGCCTGTGACTAGTGTAGTGCCTGTGACTAGTAGAGTGTCTGTGACTAGTAGAGTGCCAGTGACTAGTAGAGTGCCTGTGACTAGTGGAGTGCCTGAGACTAGTACAGTGCCTGTGACTAGTAGAGTGTCTGTGACTAGTGGAGTGCCTGTGACTAGTAGAGTGCCTGTGACTAGAGGAGTGCCTGTGACTAGCAGACTGCCTGTGACTAGTGGAGTGCCTGTGACTAGTAGAGTGCCTGTGACTAGTAGAGTGCCTGTGACTAGTGGAGTGCCTGTGACTAGTAGAGTGCCTGTGACTAGTAGACTGCCTCTGACTAGAGGAGTGCCTGTGACTAGTAGACGGCCTGTGACTAGATGAGTGCCTGTGACTAGTAGAGTGTCTGTGACTAGTGGGAGTGCCTGTGACTAGTAGAGTGCCTGTGACTAGAGGAGTGCCTGTGACTAGCAGACTGCCTGTGACTAGTGGAGTGCCTGTGACTAGTAGAGTGCCTGTGACTAGTGGAGTGCCTGTGACTAGTAGAGCGCCTGTGACTAGTGGAGTGCCTGTGACTAGTAGAGTGCCTGTGACTAGTAGACTGCCTCTGACTAGAGGAGTACCTGTGACTAGTAGACGGCCTTTGACTAGATGAGTGCCTGTGACTAGTAGAGTGTCTGTTACTAGAGGAGTGCCTGTGACTAGTGGAGTGCCTGTGACTAGAGGAGTGCCTCTGACTGGTAGAGTGCCTGTGACTGTTGGAGTGCTTGTGACTAGAGGAGTGCCTGTGACTATTAGTGTGTCTGTGACTAGAGGAGTGCCTGTGACTAGTGGCGTGCCTGTGACAAGTAGAGTGCCTGTGACTAGTGGAGTGCCTTTGACTAGTAGAGAGCCTGTGACTAGTAGAGTGCCTGTGACGAGAGGAGTGCCTGTGACTAGTAGAGCGTCTGTGACGAGTGGAGTGCCTGTGACTAGTAGAGTGCCTGTGACTAGAGGAGTGCCTGTGACTAGTAGAGTGCCTGTGACTAGAGGAGTGCCTGTGACTAGTAGAGTGTCTGTGACTAGTGGAGTGCCTGTGACTAGCAGAGTGCCTGTGACTAGTAGAGTGTCTGTGACTAGTGGAGTGCCTGTGACTAGTAGAGTGTCTGTGACTAGTGTGGAGTACCTGTGACTAGTAGAGTGCCTGTGACTAGTGGAGTGTCTGTGACTAGTGGAGTGCCTGTGACTAGTAGAGTGCCTGTGACTACAGGAGTGCCTGTGACTAGTAGAGTGCCTGTGACTAGAGGACTGCCTGTAACTATTAGTGTGCCTGTGACTGGAGGAGTGCCTGTGACTAGTGGCGTGCCTTTGACAAGTAGGGTGCCTGTGACTAGTGGAGGGCCTTTGACTTGTAGAGTGCCTGTGACTAGATGAGTGCCTGTGACTAGCAGAGTGCCTGGGACTAGAGGAGTGCCTTTCACTAGTAGAGTGCCTGTGACTAGCGGAGTGCCTGTGACTAGTAGAGTGCCTGTGACTAGTAGAGTGCCTGTGACTAGTGGAGTGCCTGTGTCTAGTAGAGTGCCTGTGACTAGTAAAGATTCTCTGACAAGTTGCAGTGCCTGTGACTAGTGGAGTGCCTGTGACTAGTAGAGTGCCTGTGACTACTGGAGTGCCTGAGACTAGTAGAGTGCCTGTGACTAGAAAAATGTCTCTGACTAGTGGAGTGCCTGTGACTAGTAGAGTGCCTGTGACTAGTGGACTGCCTGTGTCTAGTAGAGTGCCTGTGACTAGTAAAGTGTCTCTGACTAGTGGAGTACCTCTGACTAGTAGAGTACCTGTGACTAGAGGAGTGCCTGTGACTAGTAGAGTGCCTGTGACTAGAGGAGCGCCTTTGACTGGTAGAGTGCCTGTCACTAGAGGAGTGCCTGTGACTAGTAGAGTGACTGTGACTAGCAGAGTGTCTGTGACTAGTGGAGTGCCTGTGACTAGTAGAGTGCCTGTGACTAGTGGAGTGCCTGTGACTTGTAGAGAGCCAGTGACTAGTGGAGTGCCAGTGACTAGTGGAGTGCCTGTGACTAGCAGAGTGCCTGTGACCAGAGGAGTGCCGGTCACTAGTAGAGTGCCTGTGACTAGCGGAGTGCCTGTGACTAGTGGAGTGCCTGTGACTTGTAGAGTGCCTGTGACTCGTGGAGTGCCTGTGTCTAGTAGAGTGCCTGTGACTAGTAAATTGTCTCTGACTAGTGCAGTGCCTGTGACTAGTAGAGTGGCCTGTGACTAGAGGAGTGTATTGTGACTAGTAGAGTGCCTGTGACTAGTGGAGTGCCTGTGACCAGTAGAGTGCCTGTGACTAGAGGAGTGCCTGTGACTAGTGGAGTGCCTGTGACTAGTAGAGTGTCTGTGAATAGTGGAGTGCCTGTGACTAGTAGAGTGCCTGTGACTAGTGGAGTGCCTGAGACTAGTAGAGTGCCTGTGACTAGTAGAGTGTCTGTGACTAGTGGAGTGCCTATGACTAGTAGAGTGTCTGTGACTAGTGGAGTGCCTGTGACTAGTAGAGTGCCTGTGACTAGTGGAGTGCCTGTGTCTAGTAGAGTGCCTGTGACTAGTAAAGTGTCTCTGACTAGTGGAGTGCCTGTTACTAGTAGAGTGCCTGTGACTAGAGGAGTGCCTGTGTCTAGTAGAGTGCCTGTGACTAGTGGAGTGCCTGAGACTAGCAGAGTGCCTGGGACTAGTAAAGTGTCTCTGACTAGTGGAGTGCCTGTGACTAGTAGAGTGCCTGTGACTAGTGGAGTGCCTGTGTCTAGTAGAGTGCCTGTGACTAGTAAAGTGTCTCTGACTAGTGGAGTGCCTGTGACTAGTAGAGTGCCTGTGACTAGAGGAGTGCCTGTGACTGGTAGAGTGCCTGTGACTAGCAGAGTGCCTGTGACCAGAGGATTGCCGGTCACTAGTAGAGTGCCTGTGACTAGCGGAGTGCCTGTGACTAGTGGAGTGCCTGTGACTAGTAGAGTGCCTGTGACTAGTGGAGTGCCTGTGACTAGAGGAGTGTATTGTGACTAGTGGAGTGCCTGTGTCTAGTAGAGTGCCTGTGACTAGTAAAGTGTCTTTGACTAGTGGAGTGCCTGTGACTACTAGAGTACCTGTGACTAGAGGAGTGCCTGTGACTAGTAGAGTGCCTGTGTCTAGTGGAGTGCCTGTGACTAGTAGAGTGTCTGTGACTAGTGGAGTTCCTGTGACTAGTAGAGTGTCTGTGACTAGTGGAGTGCCTGTGACTAGTAGAGTACCTGTGACTAGTGGAGTGCCTGTGACTAGTAGAGAGCCTGTGACTAGTGGAGTGCCTGTGTCTAGTAGAGTGCCTGTGACTAGTAAAGTGTCTCTTACTAGTGGAGTGCCTGTGACTAGTAGAGTGCCTGTGACTAGAGGAGTGCCTGTGTCTAGTAGAGTGCCTGTGACTAGTGGAGTGCCTGAGACTAGCAGAGTGCCTGTGACTAGTAAAGTGTCTCTGACTAGTGGAGTGCCTGTGACTAGTAGAGTGCCTGTGACTAGTGGAGTGCCTGTGACTAGTAGAGTGCCTGTGACTAGTGGAGTGCCTGTGACTAGTAGAGTGTCTGTGACTAATAGATTGCCTGTAACTAGTAGAGTGCCTGTGACTAGAGGAGTGCCTGTGACTAGAGGAGTGCCTGTGACTAGTGGAGTGTCTGTGACTAGTGGAGTGCCTGTGACTAGTAGAGGGCTTGTGACTAGTAGAGTGTCTGTGACTAGTGGAGTGCCTGTGACTAGTAGAGTGTCTGTGACTAGTGGAGTGCCTGTAACTAGTAGAGTGCCTGTGACAAGTGCAGTGCCTGTGACTAGTAGAGTGCCTGTGACTAGAGGAGTGCCTGTAACTAGTAGAGTGCCTGTGACTAGTGGAGTGCCTGTGACTAGAGGAGTGCCTGTGACAAGCAGAGTGTCTGTGACTTGTGGAGTGCCTGAAACTAGTAGAGTGCCTGTGACTAGTGGAGTGCCTGTGACTTGTAGAGTGCCTGTGACTAGTGGAGTGCCTGTGACTAGCAGAGTGCCTGTGACTAGAGGAGTGCCTGTCAGTAGTAGAGTGCCTGTGACTAGCGGAGTGCCTGTGACTAGTGGTGTACCTGTGACTAGTAGAGTGCCTGTGACTAGTGGAGTGCCTGTGTCTACTGGAGTGCTGTGACTAGTAAATTGTCTCTGACTAGTGCAGTGCCTGTGAATAGTAGAGTGCCTGTGACTAGTGGAGTGCCTGAGACTACTAGAGTGCCTGTGACTAGAGGAGTGCCTGTGACTAGTGTAGTGCCTGTGACTAGTAGAGTGTCTGTGACTAGTGGAGTGCCAGTGACTAGTAGAGTGCCTGTGACTAGTGGAGTGCCTGAGACTAGTAGAGTGCCTGTGACTAGTAGAGTGTCTGTGACTAGTGGAGTGCCTGTGACTAGTAGAGTGCCTGTGACTAGAGGAGTGCCTGTGACTAGCAGACTGCCTGTGACTAATGGAGTGCCTGTGACTAGTAGAGTGCCTGTGACTAGTGGAGTGCCTGTGACTAGTAGAGTGCCTGTGACTAGTGGAGTGCCTGTGACTAGTAGAGTGCCTGTGACTAGTAGACTGCCTCTGACTAGAGGAGTGCCTGTGACTAGTAGACGGCCTGTGACTAGATGAGTGCCTGTGACTAGTAGAGTGTCTGTTACTAGAGGAGTGCCTGTGACTAGTGGAGAGCCTGTGACTATAGAGTGCCTGTGACTAGTGGAGTGCCTGTGACTAGAGGAGTGCCTCTGACTGGTAGAGTGCCTGTGACTGTTGGAGTGCTTGTGACTAGAGGAGTGCCTGTGAATATTAGTGTGTCTGTGACTAGAGGAGTGCCTGTGACTAGTGGCGTGCCTGTGACAAGTAGAGTGCCTGTGACTAGTGGAGTGCCTTTGACTAGTAGAGAGCCTGTGACTAGTAGAGTGCCTGTGACGAGAGGAGTGCCTGTGACTAGTAGAGCGTCTGTGACGAGTGGAGTGCCTGTGACTAGTAGAGTGCCTGTGACTAGAGGAGTGCCTGTGACTAGTAGAGTGCCTGTGACTAGAGGAGTGCCTGTGACTAGTAGAGTGTCTGTGACTAGTGGAGTGCCTGCGACTAGTAGAGTGCCTGTGACTAGAGGAGCGCCTTTGACTGGTAGAGTGCCTGTCACTAGAGGAGTGCCTGTGACTAGTAGAGTGACTGTGACTAGCAGAGTGTCTGTGACTAGTGGAGTGCCTGTGACTAGTAGAGTGCCTGTGACTAGTGGAGTGCCTGTGACTTGTAGAGAGCCAGTGACTAGTGGAGTGCCAGTGACTAGTGGAGTGCCTGTGACTAGCAGAGTGCCTGTGACCAGAGGAGTGCCGGTCACTAGTAGAGTGCCTGTGACTAGCGGAGTGCCTGTGACTAGTGGAGTGCCTGTGACTTGTAGAGTGCCTGTGACTAGTGGAGTGCCTGTGTCTAGTAGAGTGCCTGTGACTAGTAAATTGTCTCTGACTAGTGCAGTGACTGTGACTAGTAGAGTGCCTGTGACTAGAGGAGTGTATTGTGACTAGTAGAGTGCCTGTGACTAGTGGAGTGCCTGTGACTAGTAGAGAGCCTGTGACTAGAGGAGTGCCTGTGACTAGTGGAGTGCCTGTGACTAGTAGAGTGTCTGTGAATAGTGGAGTGCCTGTGACTAGTAGAGTGCCTGTGACTAGTGCAGTGCCTGAGACTAGTAGAGTACCTGTGACTAGTAGAGTGTCTGTGACTAGTGGAGTGCCTGTGACTAGTAGAGTGTCTGTGACTAGTGGAGTGCCTGTGACTAGTAGAGTGCCTGTGACTAGTGGAGTGCCTTTGTCTAGTAGAGTGCCTGTGACTAGTAAAGTTTCTCTGACTAGTGGAGTGCCTGTTACTAGTAGAGTGCCTGTGACTAGAGGAGTGCCTGTGTCTAGTAGAGTGCCTGTGACTAGTGGAGTGCCTGAGACTAGCAGAGTACCTGTGACAAGTAAAGTGTCTCTGACTAGTGGAGTGCCTGTGACTAGTAGAGTGCCTGTGACTAGTGGAGTGCCTGTGTCTAGTAGAGTGCCTGTGACTAGTAAAGTGTCTCTGACTAGTGGTGTGCCTGTGACTAGTAGAGTGCCTGTGACTAGAGGAGTGCCTGTGACTAGTAGAGTGCCTGTGACTAGCAGAGTGCCTGTGACCAGAGGAGTGCCGGTCACTAGTAGAGTGCCTGTGACTAGCGGAGTGCCTGTGACTAGTGGAGTGCCTGTGACTAGTAGAGTGCCTGTGACTAGTGGAGCGCCTGTGTCTAGTAGAGTGCCTGTGACTAGTAAATTGTCTCTGACTAGTGCAGTGCCTGTGACTAGTAGAGTGCCTGTGACTAGAGGAGTGTATTGTGACTAGTAGAGTGCCTGTGACTGGTGGAGTGCCTGTGACTAGTAGAGTGTCTGTGACTAGTGGAGTGCCTGTGACTAGTAGAGTGCCTGTGACTAGTGGAGTGCCTGAGACTAGTAGAGTGCCTGTGACAAGTAGAGTTTCTGTGACTAGTAGAGTGCCTGTGACTAGTAGAGTGTCTGTGACTAGTGGAGTGCCTGTGACTAGTAGAGTGCCTGTGACTAGTGGAGTGCCTGTGTCTAGTAGAGTGCCTGTGACTAAGTAAAGTGTCTCTGACTAGTGGAGTGCCTGTTACTAGTAGAGTGCCTGTGACTAGAGGAGTGCCTGTGTCTAGTAGAGGGCCTGTGACTAGTGGAGTGCCTGAGACTAGCAGAGTGCCTGTGACTAGTAAAGTGTCTCTGACTAGTGGAGTGCATGTGACTAGTAGAGTGCCTGTGACTAGTGGAGTGTCTGTGTCTAGTAGAGTGCCTGTGACTAGTAAAGTGTCTCTGACTAGTGGAGTGCCTGTGACTACTAGAGTGCCTGTGACTAGAGGAGTGCCTGTGACTAGCAGAGTGCCTGTGACTAGTGGAGTGCCTGTGACTAGTAGAGTGTCTGTGACTAGTGGAGTTCCTGTGACTAGTAGAGTGTCTGTGACTAGTGGAGTGCCTGTGACTAGTAGAGTGCCTCTGACTAGTGGAGTGCCTGTGACTAGTAGAGTGCCTGTGACTAGTGGAGTGCCTGTGTCTAGTAGAGTGCCTGTGACTAGTAAAGTGTCTCTTACTAGTGGAGTGCCTGTGACTAGTAGAGTGCCTGTGACTAGAGGAGTGCCTGTGTCTAGTAGAGTGCCTGTGACTAGTGGAGTGCCTGAGACTAGCAGAGTGCCTGTGACTAGTAAAGTGTCTCTGACTAGTGGTGTGCCTGTGACTAGTAGAGTGCCTGTGACTAGTGGAGTGCCTGTGTCTAGTAGAGTGCCTGTGACTAGTAAAGTGTCTCTGACTAGTGGAGTGCCTGTGACTAGTAGAGTACCTGTGACTAGAGGAGTGCCTGTGACTAGTAGAGTGCCTGTGACTAGTGGAGTGCCTGTGACTAGTGGAGTGTCTGTGACTAGTGGATTGCCTGTAACTAGTAGAGTGCCTGTGACTAGAGGAGTGCCTGTGACTAGTAGAGTGTCTGTGACTAGTGGAGTGCCTGTGACTAGTAGAGTGCTTGTGACTAGTAGAGTGTCTGTGACTAGTGGAGTGCCTGTGACTAGTAGAGTGTCTGTGACTAGTGGAGTGCCTGTAACTAGTAGAGTGCCTGTGACAAGTGGAGTGCCTGTGACTAGTAGAGTGCCTGTGACTAGAGGAGTGCCTGTAACTAGTAGAGTGCCTGTGACTAGTGGAGTGCCTGTGACTAGAGGAGTGCCTGTGACAAGCAGAGTGTCTGTGACTTGTGGAGTGCCTGAAACTGGTAGAGTGCCTGTGACTAGTGGAGTGCCTGTGACTTGTAGAGTGCATGTGACTAGTGGAGTGCCTGTGACTAGCAGAGTGCCTGTGACTAGAGGAGTGCCTGTCAGTAGTAGAGTGCCTGTGACTAGCGGAGTGCCTGTGACTAGTGGTGTACCTGTGACTAGTAGAGTGCCTGTGACTAGTGGAGTGCCTGTGTCTACTGGAGTGCCTGTGACTAGTAAATTGTCTCTGACTAGTGCAGTGCCTGTGAATAGTAGAGTGCCTGTGACTAGCGGAGTGCCTGTGACTAGTGGAGTGCCTGTGACTAGTAGAGTGCCTGTGACTAGAGGAGTGCCTGTGACTAGTAGAGTGTCTGTGACTAGTGGAGTGCCTGTGACTAGTAGAGTGCTTGTGACTAGTAGAGTGTCTGTGACTAGTGGAGTGCCTGTGACTAGTAGAGTGTCTGTGACTAGTGGAGTGCCTGTAACTAGTAGAGTGCCTGTGACAAGTGGAGTGCCTGTGACTAGTAGAGTGCCTGTGACTAGAGGAGTGCCTGTAACTAGTAGAGTGCCTGTGACTAGTGGAGTGCCTGTGACTAGAGGAGTGCCTGTGACAAGCAGAGTGTCTGTGACTTGTGGAGTGCCTGAAACTGGTAGAGTGCCTGTGACTAGTGGAGTGCCTGTGAATTGTAGAGTGCATGTGACTAGTGGAGTGCCTGTGACTAGCAGAGTGCCTGTGACTAGAGGAGTGCCTGTCAGTAGTAGAGTGCCTGTGACTAGCGGAGTGCCTGTGACTAGTGGTGTACCTGTGACTACTAGAGTGCCTGTGACTAGTGGAGTGCCTGTGTCTACTGGAGTGCCTGTGACTAGTAAATTGTCTCAGACTAGTGCAGTGCCTGTGAATAGTAGAGTGCCTGTGACTAGCGGAGTGCCTGTGACTAGTGGAGTGCCTGTGTCTAGTAGAGTGCCTGTGACTAGTAAAGATTCTCTGACAAGTGCAGTGCCTGTGACTAGTGGAGTGCCTGTGACTAGTAGAGTGCCTGTGACTACTGGAGTGCCTGAGACTAGTAGAGTGCCTGTGACTAGAAAAGTGTCTCTGACTAGTGGAGTGCCTGTGACTAGTAGAGTGCCTGTGACTAGTGGACTGCCTGTGTCTAGTAGAGTGCCTGTGACTAGTAAAGTGTCTCTGACTAGTGGGGTACCTGTGACTAGTAGAGTAACTGAGACTAGAGGAGTGCCTGTGACTAGTAGAGTGCCTGTGAATAGAGGAGCGCCTTTGACTGGTAGAGTGCCTGTCACTAGAGGAGTGCCTGTGACTAACAGAGTGACTGTGACTAGCAGAGTGTCTGTGACTAGTGGAGTGCCTGTGACTAGTAGAGTGCCTGTGACTAGTGGAGTGCCTGTGACTTGTAGAGAGCCAGTGACTAGTGGAGTGCCAGTGACTAGTGGAGTGCCTGTGACCAGAGGAGTGCCGGTCACTAGTAGAGTGCCTGTGACTAGCGGAGTGCCTGTGACTAGTGGAGTGCCTGTGACTTGTAGAGTGCCTGTGACTAGTGGAGTGCCTGTGTCTAGTAGAGTGCCTGTGACTAGTAAATTGTCTCTGACTAGTGCAGTGCCTGTGACTAGTAGAGTGCCTGTGACTAGAGGAGTGTATTGTGACTAGTAGAGTGCCTGTGACTAGTGGAGTGCCTGTGACTAGTAGAGTGCCTGTGACTAGAGGAGTGCCTGTGACTAGTGGAGTGCCTGTGACTAGTAGAGTGTCTGTGAATAGTGGAGTGCCTGTGACTAGTAGAGTGCCTGTAACTAGTGGAGTGCCTGAGACTAGTAGAGTGCCTGTGACTAGTAGAGTGTCTGTGACTAGTGGAGTGCCGGTGACTAGTAGAGTGTCTGTGACTAGTGGAGTGCCTGTGACTAGTAGAGTGCCTGTGACTAGTGGAGTGCCTGTGTCTAGTAGAGTGCCTGTGACTAGTAAAGTGTCTCTGACTAGTGGAGTGCCTGTTACTAGTAGAGTGCCTGTGACTAGAGGAGTGCCTGTGTCTAGTAGAGTGCCTGTGACTAGTGGAGTGCCTGAGACTAGCAGAGTGCCTGTGACTAGTAAAGTGTCTCTGACTAGTGGAGTGCCTGTGACTAGTAGAGTGCCTGTGACTAGTGGAGTGCCTGTGTCTAGTAGAGTGCCTGTGACTAGTAAAGTGTCTCTGACTAGTGGAGTGCCTGTGACTAGTAGAGTGCCTGTGACTAGAGGAGTGCCTGTGACTAGTAGAGTGCCTGTGACCAGAGGAGTGCCGGTCACTAGTAGAGTGCCTGTGACTAGCGGAGTGCCTGTGACTAGTGGAGTGCCCGTGACTAGTAGAGTGCCTGTGACTAGTGGAGTGCCTGTGTCTAGTAGAGTGCCTGTGACTAGTAAATTGTCTCTGACTAGTGCAGTGCCTGTGACTAGTACAGTGCCTGTGACTAGAGGAGTGTATTGTGACTAGTAGAGTGCCTGTGACTAGTGGAGTGCCTGTGACTAGTAGAGTGTCTGTGACTAGTGGAGTGCCTGTGACTAGTAGAGTGCCTGTGACTAGTGGAGTGCCTGAGACTAGTAGAGTGCCTGTGACAAGTAGAGTTTCTGTGACTAGTAGAGTGCCTGTGACTAGTAGAGTGTCTGTGACTAGTGGAGTGCCTGTGACTAGTAGAGTGCCTGTGACTAGTGGAGTGCCTGTGTCTAGTAGAGTGCCTGTGACTAGTAAAGTGTCTCTGACTAGTGGAGTGCCTGTTACTAGTAGAGTGCCTGTGACTAGAGGAGTGCCTGTGTCTAGTAGAGGGCCTGTGACTAGTGGAGTGCCTGAGACTAGCAAAGTGCCTGTGACTAGTAAAGTGTCTCTGAATACTGGAGTGCATGTGACTAGTAGAGTGCCTGTGACTAGTGGAGTGTCTGTGTCTAGTAGAGTGCCTGTGACTAGTAAAGTGTCTCTGACTAGTGGAGTGCCTGTGACTACTAGAGTGCCTGTGACTAGAGGAGTGCCTGTGACTAGTAGAGTGCCTGTGTCTAGTGGAGTGCCTGTGACTAGTAGAGTGTCTGTGACTAGTGGAGTTCCTGTGACTAGTAGAGTGTCTGTGACTAGTGGAGTGCCTGTGACTAGTAGAGTGCCTGTGACTAGTGGAGTGCCTGTGACTAGTAGAGTGCCTGTGACTAGTGGAGTGCCTGTGTCTAGTAGAGTGCCTGTGACTAGTAAAGTGTCTCTTACTAGTGGAGTGCCTGTGACTAGTAGAGTGCCTGTGACTAGAGGAGTGCCTGTGTCTAGTAGAGTGCCTGTGACTAGTGGAGTGCCTGAGACTAACAGAGTGCCTGTGACTAGTAAAGTGTCTCTGACTAGTGGAGTGCCTGTGACTAGTAGAGTGCCTGTGACTAGTGGAGTGCCTGTGTCTAGTAGAGTGCCTGTGACTAGTAAAGTGTCTCTGACTAGTGGAGTGCCTGTGACTAGTAGAGTACCTGTGACTAGAGGAGTGCCTGTGACTAGTAGAGTGCCTGGGACTAGTGGAGTGCCTGTGACTAGTAGAGTGTCTGTGACTAGTGGATTGCCTGTAACTAGTAGAGTGCCTTTGACTAGAGGAGTGCCTGTGACTAGAGGAGTGCCTGTGACTAGTAGAGTGTCTGTGACTAGTGGAGTGCCTGTGACTAGTAGAGTGCTTGTGACTAGTAGAGTGTCTGTGACTAGTGGAGTGCCTGTGACTAGTAGAGTGTCTGTGACTAGTGGAGTGCCTGTAACTAGTAGAGTGCCTGTGACAAGTGGAGTGCCTGTGACCAGTAGAGTGCCTGTGACTAGAGGAGTGCCTGTAACTAGTAGAGTGCCTGTGACTAGTGGAGTGCCTGTGACTAGTAAAGTGTCTCTGACTAGTGGAGTGCCTGTGACTAGTAGAGTACCTGTGACTAGAGGAGTGCCTGTGACTAGTAGAGTGCCTGGGACTAGTGGAGTGCCTGTGACTAGTAGAGTGTCTGTGACTAGTGGATTGCCTGTAACTAGTAGAGTGCCTTTGACTAGAGGAGTGCCTGTGACTAGAGGAGTGCCTGTGACTAGTAGAGTGTCTGTGACTAGTGGAGTGCCTGTGACTAGTAGAGTGCTTGTGACTAGTAGAGTGTCTGTGACTAGTGGAGTGCCTGTGTCTACTAGAGTGTCTGTGACTAGTGGAGTGCCTGTAACTAGTAGAGTGCCTGTGACAAGTGGAGTGCCTGTGACTAGTAGAGTGCCTGTGACTAGAGGAGAGCCTGTAACTAGTAGAGTGCCTGTGACTAGTGGAGTGCCTGTGACTAGAGGAGTGCCTGTGACAAGCAGAGTGTCTGTGACTTGTGGAGTGCCTGAAACTAGTAGAGTGCCTGTGACTAGTGGAGTGCCTGTGACTTGTAGAGTGCATGTGACTAGTGGAGTGCCTGTGACTAGCAGAGTGCCTGTGACTAGAGGAGTGCCTGTCAGTGGTAGAGTGCCTGTGACTAGCGGAGTGCCTGTGACTAGTGGTGTACCTGTGACTAGTAGAGTGCCTGTGACTAGTGGAGTGCCTGTGTCTACTGGAGTGCCTGTGACTAGTAAATTGTCTCTGACTAGTGCAGTGCCTGTGAATAGTAGAGTGCCTGTGACTAGAGGAGTGTATTGTGACTAGTAGAGTGCCTGTGACTAGTGGAGTGCCTGAGACTACTAGAGTGCCTGTGACTAGAGGAGTGCCTGTGACTAGTGTAGTGCCTGTGACTAGTAGAGTGTCTGTGACTAGTAGAGTGCCAGTGACTAGTAGAGTGCCTGTGACTAGTGGAGTGCCTGAGACTAGTACAGTGCCTGTGACTAGTAGAGTGTCTGTGACTAGTGGAGTGCCTGTGACTAGTAGAGTGCCTGTGACTAGAGGAGTGCCTGTGACTAGCAGACTGCCTGTGACTAGTGGAGTGCCTGTGACTAGTAGAGTGCCTGTGACTAGTGGAGTGCCTGTGACTAGTAGAGTGCCTGTGACTAGTGGAGTGCCTGTGACTAGTAGAGTGCCTGTGACTAGTAGACTGCCTCTGACTAGAGGAGTGCCTGTGACTAGTAGACGGCCTGTGACTAGATGAGTGCCTGTGACTAGTAGAGTGTCTGTTACTAGAGGAGTGCCTGTGACTAGTGGAGAGCCTGTGACTAGTAGAGTGCCTGTGACTAGTAGAGTGTCTGTGACTAGTGGAGTGCCTGTGACTAGTAGAGTGCCTTTGACTAGAGGAGTGCCTGTGACTAGCAGACTGCCTGTGACTAGTGGAGTGCCTGTGACTAGTAGAGTGCCTGTGACTAGTGGAGTGCCTGTGACTAGTAGAGCGCCTGTGACTAGTGGAGTGCCTGTGACTAGTAGAGTGCCTGTGACTAGTAGACTGCCTCTGACTAGAGGAGTGCCTGTGACTAGTAGACGGCCTTTGACTAGATGAGTGCCTGTGACTAGTAGAGTGTCTGTTACTAGAGGAGTGCCTGTGACTAGTGGAGTGCCTGTGACTAGAGGAGTGCCTCTGACTGGTAGAGTGCCTGTGACTGTTGGAGTGCTTGTGACTAGAGGAGTGCCTGTGACTATTAGTGTGTCTGTGACTAGAGGAGTGCCTGTGACTAGTGGCGTGCCTGTGACAAGTAGAGTGCCTGTGACTAGTGGAGTGCCTTTGACTAGTAGAGAGCCTGTGACTAGTAGAGTGCCTGTGACGAGAGGAGTGCCTGTGACTAGTAGAGCGTCTGTGACGAGTGGAGTGCCTGTGACTAGTAGAGTGCCTGTGACTAGAGGAGTGCCTGTGACTAGTAGAGTGCCTGTGACTAGAGGAGTGCCTGTGACTAGTAGAGTGTCTGTGACTAGTGGAGTGCCTGTGACTAGTAGAGTGCCTGTGACTAGTAGAGTGTCTGTGACTAGTGGAGTGCCTGTGACTAGTAGAGTGTCTGTGACTAGTGGAGTACCTGTGACTAGTAGAGTGCCTGTGACTAGTGGAGTGTCTGTGACTAGTGGAGTGCCTGTGACTAGTAGAGTGCCTGTGACTAGTAGAGTGCCTGTGACTACTGGAGTGCCTGAGACTAGTAGAGTGCCTGTGACTAGAAAAGTGTCTCTGACTAGTGGAGTGCCTGTGACTAGTAGAGTGCCTGTGACTAGTGGACTGCCTGTGTCTAGTAGAGTGCCTGTGACTAGTAAAGTGTCTCTGACTAGTGGGGTACCTGTGACTAGTAGAGTACCTGAGACTAGAGGAGTGCCTGTGACTAGTAGAGTGCCTGTGACTAGAGGAGCGCCTTTGACTGGTAGCGTGCCTGTCACTAGAGGAGTGCCTGTGACTAATAGAGTGACTGTGACTAGCAGAGTGTCTGTGACTAGTGGAGTGCCTGTGACTAGTAGAGTGCCTGTGACTAGTGGAGTGCCTGTGACTTGTAGAGAGCCAGTGACTAGTGGAGTGCCAGTGACTAGTGGAGTGCCTGTGACCAGAGGAGTGCCGGTCACTAGTAGAGTGCCTGTGACTAGCGGAGTGCCTGTGACTAGTGGAGTGCCTGTGACTTGTAGAGTGCCTGTGACTAGTGGAGTGCCTGTGTCTAGTAGAGTGCCTGTGACTAGTAAATTGTCTCTGACTAGTGCAGTGCCTGTGACTAGTAGAGTGCCTGTGACTAGAGGAGTGTATTGTGACTAGTAGAGTGCCTGTGACTAGTGGAGTGCCTGTGACTAGTAGAGTGCCTGTGACTAGAGGAGTGCCTGTGACTAGTGGAGTGCCTGTGACTAGTAGAGTGTCTGTGAATAGTGGAGTGCCTGTGACTAGTAGAGTGCCTGTGACTAGTGGAGTGCCTGAGACTAGTAGAGTGCCTGTGACTAGTAGAGTGTCTGTGACTAGTGGAGTGCCTGTGACTAGTAGAGTGTCTGTGACTAGTGGAGTGCCTGTGACTAGTAGAGTGCCTGTGACTAGTGGAGTGCCTGTATCTAGTAGAGTGCCTGTGACTAGTAAAGTGTCTCTGACTAGTGGAGTGCCTGTTACTAGTAGAGTGCCTGTGACTAGAGGAGTGCCTGTGTCTAGTAGAGTGCCTGTGACTAGTGGAGTGCCTGAGACTAGCAGAGTGCCTGTGACTAGTAAAGTGTCTCTGACTAGTGGAGTGCCTGTGACTAGTAGAGTGCCTGTGACTAGTGGAGTGCCTGTGTCTAGTAGAGTGCCTGTGACTAGTAAAGTGTCTCTGACTAGTGGAGTGCCTGTGACTAGTAGAGTGCCTGTGACTAGAGGAGTGCCTGTGACTAGTAGAGTGCCTGTGACTAGCAGAGTGCCTGTGACCAGAGGAGTGCCGGTCACTAGTAGAGTGCCTGTGACTAGCGGAGTGCCTGTGACTAGTGGAGTGCCCGTGACTAGTAGAGTGCCTGTGACTAGTGGAGTGCCTGTGTCTAGTAGAGTGCCTGTGACTAGTAAATTGTCTCTAACCAGTGCAGTGCCTGTGACTAGTACAGTGCCTGTGACTAGAGGAGTGTATTGTGACTAGTAGAGTGCCTGTGACTAGTGGAGTGCCTGTGACTAGTAGAGTGTCTGTGACTAGTGGAGTGCCTGTGACTAGTAGAGTGCCTGTGACTAGTGGAGTGCCTGAGACTAGTAGAGTGCCTGTGACAAGTAGAGTTTCTGTGACTAGTAGAGTGCCTGTGACTAGTAGAGTGTCTGTGACTAGTGGAGTGCCTGTGACTAGTAGAGTGCCTGTGACTAGTGGAGTGCCTGTGTCTAGTAGAGTGCCTGTGACTAGTAAAGTGTCTCTGACTAGTGGAGTGCCTGTTACTAGTAGAGTGCCTGTGACTAGAGGAGTGCCTGCGTCTAGTAGAGGGCCTCTGACTAGTGGAGTGCCTAAGACTAGCAGAGTGCCTGTGACTAGTAAAGTGTCTCTGAATAGTGGAGTGCATGTGACTAGTAGAGTGCCTGTGACTAGTGGAGTGTCTGTGTCTAGTAGAGTGCCTGTGACTAGTAAAGTGTCTCTGACTAGTGGAGTGCCTGTGACTACTAGAGTGCCTGTGACTAGAGGAGTGCCTGTGACTAGTAGAGTGCCTGTGTCTAGTGGAGTGCCTGTGACTAGTAGAGTGTCTGTGACTAGTGGAGTTCCTGTGACTAGTAGAGTGTCTGTGACTAGTGGAGTGCCTGTGACTAGTAGAGTGCCTGTGACTAGTGGAGTGCCTGTGACTAGTAGAGTGCCTGTGACTAGTGGAGTGCCTGTGTCTAGTAGAGTGCCTGTGACTAGTAAAGTGTCTCTTACTAGTGGAGTGCCTGTGACTAGTAGAGTGCCTGTGACTAGAGGAGTGCCTGTGTCTAGTAGAGTGCCTGTGACTAGTGGAGTGCCTGAGACTAGCAGAGTGCCTGTGACTAGTAAAGTGTCTCTGACTAGTGGAGTGCCTGTGACTAGTAGAGTGCCTGTGACTAGTGGAGTGCCTGTGTCTAGTAGAGTGCCTGTGACTAGTAAAGTGTCTCTGACTAGTGGAGTGCCTGTGACTAGTAGAGTACCTGTGACTAGAGGAGTGCCTGTGACTAGTAGAGTGCCTGGGACTAGTGGAGTGCCTGTGACTAGTAGAGTGTCTGTGACTAGTGGATTGCCTGTAACTAGTAGAGTGCCTTTGACTAGAGGAGTGCCTGTGACTAGAGGAGTGCCTGTGACTAGTAGAGTGTCTGTGACTAGTGGAGTGCCTGTGACTAGTAGAGTGCTTGTGACTAGTAGAGTGTCTGTGACTAGTGGAGTGCCTGTGACTAGTACAGTGTCTGTGACTAGTGGAGTGCCTGTAACTAGTAGAGTGCCTGTGACAAGTGGAGTGCCTGTGACTAGTAGAGTGCCTGTGACTAGAGGAGTGCCTGTAACTAGTAGAGTGCCTGTGACTAGTGGAGTGCCTGTGACTAGAGGAGTGCCTGTGACAAGCAGAGTGTCTGTGACTTGTGGAGTGCCTGAAACTAGTAGAGTGCCTGTGACTAGTGGAGTGCCTGTGACTTGTAGAGTGCATGTGACTAGTGGAGTGCCTGTGACTAGCAGAGTGCCTGTGACTAGAGGAGTGCCTGTCAGTGGTAGAGTGCCTGTGACTAGCGGAGTGCCTGTGACTAGTGGTGTACCTGTGACTAGTAGAGTGCCTGTGACTAGTGGAGTGCCTGTGTCTACTGGAGTGCCTGTGACTAGTAAATTGTCTCTGACTAGTGCAGTGCCTGTGAATAGTAGAGTGCCTGTGACTAGAGGAGTGTATTGTGACTAGTAGAGTGCCTGTGACTAGTGGAGTGCCTGAGACTACTAGAGTGCCTGTGACTAGAGGAGTGCCTGTGACTAGTGTAGTGCCTGTGACTAGTAGAGTGTCTGTGACTAGTAGAGTGCCAGTGACTAGTAGAGTGCCTGTGACTAGTGGAGTGCCTGAGACTAGTACAGTGCCTGTGACTAGTAGAGTGTCTGTGACTAGTGGAGTGCCTGTGACTAGTAGAGTGCCTGTGACTAGAGGAGTGCCTGTGACTAGCAGACTGCCTGTGACTAGTGGAGTGCCTGTGACTAGTAGAGTGCCTGTGACTAGTGGAGTGCCTGTGACTAGTAGAGTGCCTGTGACTAGTGGAGTGCCTGTGACTAGTAGAGTGCCTGTGACTAGTAGACTGCCTCTGACTAGAGGAGTGCCTGTGACTAGTAGACGGCCTGTGACTAGATGAGTGCCTGTGACTAGTAGAGTGTCTGTTACTAGAGGAGTGCCTGTGACTAGTGGAGAGCCTGTGACTAGTAGAGTGCCTGTGACTAGTAGAGTGTCTGTGACTAGTGGAGTGCCTGTGACTAGTAGAGTGCCTGTGACTAGAGGAGTGCCTGTGACTAGCAGACTGCCTGTGACTAGTGGAGTGCCTGTGACTAGTAGAGTGCCTGTGACTAGTGGAGTGCCTGTGACTAGTAGAGCGCCTGTGACTAGTGGAGTGCCTGTGACTAGTAGAGTGCCTGTGACTAGTAGACTGCCTCTGACTAGAGGAGTGCCTGTGACTAGTAGACGGCCTTTGACTAGATGAGTGCCTGTGACTAGTAGAGTGTCTGTTACTAGAGGAGTGCCTGTGACTAGTGGAGTGCCTGTGACTAGAGGAGTGCCTCTGACTGGTAGAGTGCCTGTGACTGTTGGAGTGCTTGTGACTGGAGGAGTGCCTGTGACTATTAGTGTGTCTGTGACTAGAGGAGTGCCTGTGACTAGTGGCGTGCCTGTGACAAGTAGAGTGCCTGTGACTAGTGGAGTGCCTTTGACTAGTAGAGAGCCTGTGACTAGTAGAGTGCCTGTGACGAGAGGAGTGCCTGTGACTAGTAGAGCGTCTGTGACGAGTGGAGTGCCTGTGACTAGTAGAGTGCCTGTGACTAGAGGAGTGCCTGTGACTAGTAGAGTGCCTGTGACTAGAGGAGTGCCTGTGACTAGTAGAGTGTCTGTGACTAGTGGAGTGCCTGTGACTAGTAGAGTGCCTGTGACTAGTAGAGTGTCTGTGACTAGTGGAGTGCCTGTGACTAGTAGAGTGTCTGTGACTAGTGGAGTACCTGTGACTAGTAGAGTGCCTGTGACTAGTGGAGTGTCTGTGACTAGTGGAGTGCCTGTGACTAGTAGAGTGCCTGTGACTACAGGAGTGCCTGTGACTAGTAGAGTGCCTGTGACTAGAGGACTGCCTGTAACTATTAGTGTGCCTGTGACTGGAGGAGTGCCAGTGACTAGTGGCGTGCCTTTTACAAGTAGGGTGCCTGTGACTAGTGGAGGGCCTTTGACTTGTAGAGTGCCTGTGACTAGATGAGTGCCTGTGACTAGCAGAGTGCCTGGGACTAGAGGAGTGCCTTTCACTAGTAGAGTGCCTGTGACTAGCGGAGTGCCTGTGACTAGTAGAGTGCCTGTGACTAGTAGAGTGCCTGTGACTAGTGGAGTGCCTGTGTCTAGTAGAGTGCCTGTGACTAGTAAAGATTCTCTGACAAGTGCAGTGCCTGTGACTAGTGGAGTGCCTGTGACTAGTAGAGTGCCTGTGACTACTGGAGTGCCTGAGACTAGTAGAGTGCCTGTGACTAGAAAAGTGTCTCTGACTAGTGGAGTGCCTGTGACTAGTAGAGTGCCTGTGACTAGTGGACTGCCTGTGTCTAGTAGAGTGCCTGTGACTAGTAAAGTGTCTCTGACTAGTGGAGTACCTGTGACTAGTAGAGTACCTGTGACTAGAGGAGTGCCTGTGACTAGTAGAGTGCCTGTGACTAGAGGAGCGCCTTTGACTGGTAGAGTGCCTGTCACTAGAGGAGTGCCTGTGACTAGTAGAGTGACTGTGACTAGCAGAGTGTCTGTGACTAGTGGTGTGCCTGTGACTAGTAGAGTGCCTGTGACTAGTGGAGTGCCTGTGACTTGTAGAGAGCCAGTGACTAGTGGAGTGCCAGTGACTAGTGGAGTGCCTGTGACTAGCAGAGTGCCTGTGACCAGAGGAGTGCCGGTCACTAGTAGAGTGCCTGTGACGAGCGGAGTGCCGGTGACTAGTGGAGTGCCTGTGACTTGTAGAGTGCCTGTGACTAGTGGAGTGCCTGTGTCTAGTAGAGTGCCTGTGACTAGTAAATTGTCTCTGACTAGTGCAGTGCCTGTGACTAGTAGAGTGCCTGTGACTAGAGGAGTGTATTGTGACTAGTAGAGTGCCTGTGACTAGTGGAGTGCCTGTGACTAGTAGAGTGCCTGTGACTAGAGGAGTGCCTGTGACTAGTGGAGTGCCTGTGACTAGTAGAGTCTCTGTGAATAGTGGAGTGCCTGTGACTAGTAGAGTGCCTGAAAACTAGTGGAGTGCCTGAGACTAGTAGAGTGCCTGTGACTAGTAGAGTGTCTGTGACTAGTGGAGTGCCTGTGACTAGTAGAGTGTCTGTGCCTAGTGGAGTGCCTGTGACTAGTAGAGTGCCTGTGACTAGTGGAGTGCCTGTGTCTAGTAGAGTGCCTGTGACTAGTAAAGTGTCTCTGACTAGTGGAGTGCCTGTTACTAGTAGAGTGCCTGTGACTAGTGGAGTGCCTGAGACTAGCAGAGTGCCTGTGACTAGTAAAGTGTCTCTGACTAGTGGAGTGCCTGTGACTAGTAGAGTGCCTGTGACTAGTGGAGTGCCTGTGTCTAGTAGAGTGCCTGTGACTAGTAAAGTGTCTCTGACTAGTGGAGTGCCTGTGACTAGTAGAGTGCCTGTGACTAGAGGAGTGCCTGTGACTAGTAGAGTGCCTGTGACTAGCAGAGTGCCTGTGACCAGAGGAGTGCCGGTCACTAGTAGAGTGCCTGTGACTAGCGGAGTGCCTGTGACTAGTGGAGTGCCTGTGACTAGTAGAGTGCCTGTGACTAGTGGAGTGCCTGTGACTAGAGGAGTGTATTGTGACTAGTAGAGTGCCTGTGTCTAGTAGAGTGCCTGTGACTAGTAAAGTGTCTCTGACTAGTGGAGTGCCTGTGACTACTAGAGTACCTGTGACTAGAGGAGTGCCTGTGACTAGTAGAGTGCCTGTGTCTAGTGGAGTGCCTGTGACTAGTAGAGTGTCTGTGACTAGTGGAGTTCCTGTGACTAGTAGAGTGTCTGTGACTAGTGGAGTGCCTGTGACTAGTAGAGTACCTGTGACTAGTGGAGTGCCTGTGACTAGTAGAGTGCCTGTGACTAGTGGAGTGCCTGTGTGTAGTAGAGTGCCTGTGACTAGTAAAGTGTCTCTTACTAGTGGAGTGCCTGTGACTAGTAGAGTGCCTGTGACTAGAGGAGTGCCTGTGTCTAGTAGAGTGCCTGTGACTAGTGGAGTGCCTGAGACTAGCTGAGTGCCTGTGACTAGTAAAGTGTCTCTGACTAGTGGAGTGCCTGTGACTAGTAGAGTGCCTGTGACTAGTGGAGTGCCTGTGTCTAGTAGAGTGCCTGTGACTAGTAAAGTGTCTCTGACTAGTGGAGTGCCTGTGACAAGTAGAGTATCTGTGACTAGAGGAGTGCCTGTGACTAGTAGAGTGCCTGTGACTAGTGGAGTGCCTGTGACTAGTAGAGTGTCTGTGACTAGTAGATTGCCTGTAACTAGTAGAGTGCCTGTGACTAGAGGAGTGCCTGTGACTAGAGGAGTGCCTGTGACTAGTGGAGTGTCTGTGACTAGTGGAGTGCCTGTGACTAGTAGAGTGCTTGTGACTAGTAGAGTGTCTGTGACTAGTGGAGTGCCTGTGACTAGTAGAGTGTCTGTGACTAGTGGAGTGCCTGTAACTAGTAGAGTGCCTGTGACAAGTGGAGTGCCTGTGACTAGTAGAGTGCCTGTGACTAGAGGAGTGCCTGTAACTAGTAGAGTGCCTGTGACTAGTGGAGTGCCTGTGACTAGAGGAGTGCCTGTGACAAGCAGAGTGTCTGTGACTTGTGGAGTGCCTGAAACTAGTAGAGTGCCTGTGACTAGTGGAGTGCCTGTGACTTGTAGAGTGCCTGTGACTAGTGGAGTGCCTGTGACTAGCAGAGTGCCTGTGACTAGAGGAGTGCCTGTCAGTAGTAGAGTGCCTGTGACTAGCGGAGTGCCTGTGACTAGTGGTGTACCTGTGACTAGTAGAGTGCCTGTGACTAGTGGCGTGCCTGTGTCTACTGGAGTGCCTGTGACTAGTAAATTGTCTCTGACTAGTGCAGTGCCTGTGAATAGTAGAGTGCCTGTGACTAGTGGAGTGCCTGAGACTACTAGAGTGCCTGTGACTAGAGGAGTACCTGTGACTAGTGTAGTGCCTGTGACTAGTAGAGTGTCTGTGACTAGTGGAGTGCCAGTGACTAGTAGAGTGCCTGTGACTAGTGGAGTGCCTGAGACTAGTAGAGTGCCTGTGACTAGTAGAGTGTCTGTGACTAGTGGAGTGCCTGTGACTAGTAGAGTGCCTGTGACTAGAGGAGTGCCTGTGACTAGCAGACTGCCTGTGACTAATGGAGTGCCTGTGACTAGTAGAGTGCCTGTGACTAGTGGAGTGCCTGTGACTAGTAGAGTGCCTGTGACTAGTGGAGTGCCTGTGACTAGTAGAGTGCCTGTGACTAGTAGACTGCCTCTGACTAGAGGAGTGCCTGTGACTAGTAGACGGCCTGTGACTAGATGAGTGCCTGTGACTAGTAGAGTGTCTGTTACTAGAGCAGTGCCTGTGACTAGTGGAGAGCCTGTGACTATAGAGTGCCTGTGACTAGTGGAGTGCCTGTGACTAGAGGAGTGCCTCTGACTGGTAGAGTGCCTGTGACTGTTGGAGTGCTTGTGACTAGAGGAGTGCCTGTGAATATTAGTGTGTCTGTGACTAGAGGAGTGCCTGTGACTAGTGGCGTGCCTGTGACAAGTAGAGTGCCTGTGACTAGTGGAGTGCCTTTGACTAGTAGAGAGCCTGTGACTAGTAGAGTGCCTGTGACGAGAGGAGTGCCTGTGACTAGTAGAGCGTCTGTGACGAGTGGAGTGCCTGTGACTAGTAGAGTGCCTGTGACTAGAGGAGTGCCTGTGACTAGTAGAGTGCCTGTGACTAGAGGAGTGCCTGTGACTAGTAGAGTGTCTGTGACTAGTGGAGTGCCTGCGACTAGTAGAGTGCCTGTGACTAGAGGAGCGCCTTTGACTGGTAGAGTGCCTGTCACTAGAGGAGTGCCTGTGACTAGTAGAGTGACTGTGACTAGCAGAGTGTCTGTGACTAGTGGAGTGCCTGTGACTAGTAGAGTGCCTGTGACTAGTGGAGTGCCTGTGACTTGTAGAGAGCCAGTGACTAGTGGAGTGCCAGTGACTAGTGGAGTGCCTGTGACTAGCAGAGTGCCTGTGACCAGAGGAGTGCCGGTCACTAGTAGAGTGCCTGTGACTAGCGGAGTGCCTGTGACTAGTGGAGTGCCTTTGACTTGTAGAGTGCCTGTGACTAGTGGAGTGCCTGTGTCTAGTAGAGTGCCTGTGACTAGTAAATTGTCTCTGACTAGTGCAGTGCCTGTGACTAGTAGAGTGCCTGTGACTAGAGGAGTGTATTGTGACTAGTAGAGTGCCTGTGACTAGTGGAGTGCCTGTGACTAGTAGAGAGCCTGTGACTAGAGGAGTGCCTGTGACTAGTGGAGTGCCTGTGACTAGTAGAGTGCCTGTGACTAGTGCAGTGCCTGAGACTAGTAGAGTACCTGTGACTAGTAGAGTGTCTGTGACTAGTGGAGTGCCTGTGACTAGTAGAGTGTCTGTGACTAGTGGAGTGCCTGTGACTAGTAGAGTGCCTGTGACTAGTGGAGTGCCTTTGTCTAGTAGAGTGCCTGTGACTAGTAAAGTTTCTCTGAATAGTGGAGTGCCTGTTACTAGTAGAGTGCCTGTGACTAGAGGAGTGCCTGTGTCTAGTAGAGTGCCTGTGACTAGTGGAGTGCCTGAGACTAGCAGAGTGCCTGTGACAAGTAAAGTGTCTCTGACTAGTGGAGTGCCTGTGACTAGTAGAGTGCCTGTGACTAGTGGAGTGCCTGTGTCTAGTAGAGTGCCTGTGACTAGTAAAGTGTCTCTGACTAGTGGAGTGCCTGTGACTAGTAGAGTGCCTGTGACTAGAGGAGTGCCTGTGACTAGTAGAGTGCCTGTGACTAGCAGAGTGCCTGTGACCAGAGGAGTGCCGGTCACTAGTAGAGTGCCTGTGACTAGCGGAGTGCCTGTGACTAGTGGAGTGCCTGTGACTAGTAGAGTGCCTGTGACTAGTGGAGCGCCTGTGTCTAGTAGAGTGCCTGTGACTAGTAAATTGTCTCTGACTAGTGCAGTGCCTGTGACTAGTAGAGTGCCTGTGACTAGAGGAGTGTATTGTGACTAGTAGAGTGCCTGTGACTGGTGGAGTGCCTGTGACTAGTAGAGTGTCTGTGACTAGTGGAGTGCCTGTGACTAGTAGAGTGCCTGTGACTAGTGGAGTGCCTGAGACTAGTAGAGTGCCTGTGACAAGTAGATTTCTGTGACTAGTAGAGTGCCTGTGACTAGTAGAGTGTCTGTGACTAGTGGAGTGCCTGTGACTAGTAGAGTGCCTGTGACTAGTGGAGTGCCTGTGTCTAGTAGAGTGCCTGTGACTAAGTAAAGTGTCTCTGACTAGTGGAGTGCCTGTTACTAGTAGAGTGCCTGTGACTAGAGGTGTGCCTGTGTCTAGTAGAGGGCCTGTGACTATTGGAGTGCCTGAGACTAGCAGAGTGCCTGTGACTAGTAAAGTGTCTCTTACTAGTGGAGTGCCTGTGACTAGTAGAGTGCCTGTGACTAGAGGAGTGCCTGTGTCTAGTAGAGTGCCTGTGACTAGTGGAGTGCCTGAGACTAGCAGAGTGCCTGTGACTAGTAAAGTGTCTCTGACTAGTGGAGTGCCTGTGACTAGTAGAGTGCCTGTGACTAGTGGAGTGCCTGTGTCTAGTAGAGTGCCTGTGACTAGTAAAGTGTCTCTGACTAGTGGAGTGCCTGTGACTAGTAGAGTACCTGTGACTAGAGGAGTGCCTGTGACTAGTAGAGTGCCTGTGACTAGTGGAGTGCCTGTGACTAGTAGAGTGTCTGTGACTAGTGGATTGCCTGTAACTAGTAGAGTGCCTGTGACTAGAGGAGTGCCTGTGACTAGTAGAGTGTCTGTGACTAGTGGAGTGCCTGTGACTAGTAGAGTGCTTGTGACTAGTAGAGTGTCTGTGACTAGTGGAGTGCCTGTGACTAGTAGAGTGTCTGTGACTAGTGGAGTGCCTGTAACTAGTAGAGTGCCTGTGACAAGTGGAGTGCCTGTGACTAGTAGAGTGCCTGTGACTAGAGGAGTGCCTGTAACTAGTAGAGTGCCTGTGACTAGTGGAGTGCCTGTGACTAGAGGAGTGCCTGTGACAAGCAGAGTGTCTGTGACTTGTGGAGTGCCTGAAACTGGTAGAGTGCCTGTGACTAGTGGAGTGCCTGTGACTTGTAGAGTGCATGTGACTAGTGGAGTGCCTGTGACTAGCAGAGTGCCTGTGACTAGAGGAGTGCCTGTCAGTAGTAGAGTGCCTGTGACTAGCGGAGTGCCTGTGACTAGTGGTGTACCTGTGACTAGTAGAGTGCCTGTGACTAGTGGAGTGCCTGTGTCTACTGGAGTGCCTGTGACTAGTAAATTGTCTCTGACTAGTGCAGTGCCTGTGAATAGTAGAGTGCCTGTGACTAGCGGAGTGCCTGTGACTAGTGGAGTGCCTGTGACTAGTAGAGTGCCTGTGACTAGAGGAGTGCCTGTGACTAGTAGAGTGTCTGTGACTAGTGGAGTGCCTGTGACTAGTAGAGTGCTTGTGACTAGTAGAGTGTCTGTGACTAGTGGAGTGCCTGTGACTAGTAGAGTGTCTGTGACTAGTGGAGTGCCTGTAACTAGTAGAGTGCCTGTGACAAGTGGAGTGCTGTGACTAGTAGAGTGCCTGTGACTAGAGGAGTGCCTGTAACTAGTAGAGTGCCTGTGACTAGTGGAGTGCCTGTGACTAGAGGAGTGCCTGTGACAAGCAGAGTGTCTGTGACTTGTGGAGTGCCTGAAACTGGTAGAGTGCCTGTGACTAGTGGAGTGCCTGTGACTTGTAGAGTGCATGTGACTAGTGGAGTGCCTGTGACTAGCAGAGTGCCTGTGACTAGAGGAGTGCCTGTCAGTAGTAGAGTGCCTGTGACTAGCGGAGTGCCTGTGACTAGTGGTGTACCTGTGACTGGTAGAGTGCCTGTGACTAGTGGAGTGCCTGTGTCTACTGGAGTGCCTGTGACTAGTAAATTGTCTCAGACTAGTGCAGTGCCTGTGAATAGTAGAGTGCCTGTGACTAGCGGAGTGCTGTGACTAGTGGAGTGCCTGTGTCTAGTAGAGTGCCTGTGACTAGTAAAGATTCTCTGACAAGTGCAGTGCCTGTGACTAGTGGAGTGCCTGTGACTAGTAGAGTGCCTGTGACTACTGGAGTGCCTGAGACTAGTAGAGTGCCTGTGACTAGAAAAGTGTCTCTGACTAGTGGAGTGCCTGTGACTAGTAGAGTGCCTGTGACTAGTGGACTGCCTGTGTCTAGTAGAGTGCCTGTGACTAGTAAAGTGTCTCTGACTAGTGGGGTACCTGTGACTAGTAGAGTACCTGAGACTAGAGGAGTGCCTGTGACTAGTAGAGTGCCTGTGACTAGAGGTGCGCCTTTGACTGGTAGAGTGCCTGTCACTAGAGGAGTGCCTGTGACTAATAGAGTGACTGTGACTAGCAGAGTGTCTGTGACTAGTGGAGTGCCTGTGACTAGTAGAGTGCCTGTGACTAGTGGAGTGCCTGTGACTTGTAGAGAGCCAGTGACTAGTGGAGTGCCAGTGACTAGTGGAGTGCCTGTGACCAGAGGAGTGCCGGTCACTAGTAGAGTGCCTGTGACTAGCGGAGTGCCTGTGACTAGTGGAGTGCCTGTGACTTGTAGAGTGCCTGTGACTAGTGGAGTGCCTGTGTCTAGTAGAGTGCCTGTGACTAGTAAATTGTCTCTGACTAGTGCAGTGCCTGTGACTAGTAGAGTGCCTGTGACTAGAGGAGTGTATTGTGACTAGTAGAGTGCCTGTGACTAGTGGAGTGCCTGTGACTAGTAGAGTGCCTGTGACTAGAGGAGTGCCTGTGACTAGTGGAGTGCCTGTGACTAGTAGAGTGTCTGTGAATAGTGGAGTGCCTGTGACTAGTAGAGTGCCTGTAACTAGTGGAGTGCCTGAGACTAGTAGAGTGCCTGTGACTAGTAGAGTGTCTGTGACTAGAGGAGTGCCTGTGACTAGTAGAGTGTCTGTGACTAGTGGAGTGCCTGTGACTAGTAGAGTGCCTGTGACTAGTGGAGTGCCTGTGTCTAGTAGAGTGCCTGTGACTAGTAAAGTGTCTCTGACTAGTGGAGTGCCTGTTACTAGTAGAGTGCCTGTGACTAGAGGAGTGCCTGTGTCTAGTAGAGTGCCTGTGACTAGTGGAGTGCCTGAGACTAGCAGAGTGCCTGTGACTAGTAAAGTGTCTCTGACTAGTGGAGTGCCTGTGACTAGTAGAGTGCCTGTGACTAGTGGAGTGCCTGTGTCTAGTAGAGTGCCTGTGACTAGTAAGTGTCTCTGACTAGTGGAGTGCCTGTGACTAATAGAGTGCCTGTGACTAGAGGAGTGCCTGTGACTAGTAGAGTGCCTGTGACTAGCAGACTGCCTGTGACCAGAGGAGTGCCGGTCACTAGTAGAGTGCCTGTGACTAGCGGAGTGCCTGTGACTAGTGGAGTGCCCGTGACTAGTAGAGTGCCTGTGACTAGTGGAGTGCCTGTGTCTAGTAGAGTGCCTGTGACTAGTAAATTGTCTCTGACTAGTGCAGTGCCTGTGACTAGTACAGTGCCTGTGACTAGAGGAGTGTATTGTGACTAGTAGAGTGCCTGTGACTAGTGGAGTGCCTGTGACTAGTAGAGTGTCTGTGACTAGTGGAGTGCCTGTGACTAGTAGAGTGCCTGTGACTAGTGGAGTGCCTGAGACTAGCAGAGTGCCTGTGACAAGTAGAGTTTCTGTGACTAGTAGAGTGCCTGTGACTAGTAGAGTGTCTGTGACTAGTGGAGTGCCTGTGACTAGTAGAGTGCCTGTGACTAGTGGAGTGCCTATGTCTAGTAGAGTGCCTGTGACTAGTAAAGTGTCTCTGACTAGTGGAGTGCCTGTTACTAGTAGAGTGCCTGTGACTAGAGGAGTGCCTGTGTCTAGTAGAGGGCCTGTGACTAGTGGAGTGCCTGAGACTAGCAAAGTGCCTGTGACTAGTAAAGTGTCTCTGAATAGTGGAGTGCATGTGACTAGTAGAGTGCCTGTGACTAGTGGAGTGTCTGTGTCTAGTAGAGTGCCTGTGACTAGTAAAGTGTCTCTGACTAGTGGAGTGCCTGTGACTACTAGAGTGCCTGTGACTAGAGGAGTGCCTGTGACTAGTAGAGTGCCTGTGTCTAGTGGAGTGCCTGTGACTAGTAGAGTGTCTGTGACTAGTGGAGTTCCTGTGACTAGTAGAGTGTCTGTGACTAGTGGAGTGCCTGTGACTAGTAGAGTGCCTGTGACTAGTGGAGTGCCTGTGACTAGTAGAGTGCCTGTGACTAGTGGAGTGCCTGTGTCTAGTAGAGTGCCTGTGACTAGTAAAGTGTCTCTTACTAGTGGAGTGCCTGTGACTAGTAGAGTGCCTGTGACTAGAGGAGTGCCTGTGTCTAGTAGAGTGCCTGTGACTAGTGGAGTGCCTGAGACTAGCAGAGTGCCTGTGACTAGTAAAGTGTCTCTGACTAGTGGAGTGCCTGTGACTAGTAGAGTGCCTGTGACTAGTGGAGTGCCTGTGTCTAGTAGAGTGCCTGTGACTAGTAAAGTGTCTCTGACTAGTGGACTGCCTGTGACTAGTAGAGTACCTGTGACTAGAGGAGTGCCTGTGACTAGTAGAGTGCCTGGGACTAGTGGAGTGCCTGTGACTAGTAGAGTGTCTGTGACTAGTGGATTGCCTGTAACTAGTAGAGTGCCTTTGACTAGAGGAGTGCCTGTGACTAGAGGAGTGCCTGTGACTAGTAGAGTGTCTGTGACTAGTGGAGTGCCTGTGACTAGTAGAGTGCTTGTGACTAGTAGAGTGTCTGTGACTAGTGGAGTGCCTGTGACTAGTAGAGTGTCTGTGACTAGTGGAGTGCCTGTAACTAGTAGAGTGCCTGTGACAAGTGGAGTGCCTGTGACTAGTAGAGTGCCTGTGACTAGAGGAGTGCCTGTAACTAGTAGAGTGCCTGTGACTAGTGGAGTGCCTGTGACTAGTAAAGTGTCTCTGACTAGTGGAGTGCCTGTGACTAGTAGAGTACGGGTGACTAGAGGAGTGCCTGTGACTAGTAGAGTGCCTGGGACTAGTGGAGTGCCTGTGACTAGTAGAGTGTCTGTGACTAGTGGATTGCCTGTAACTAGTAGAGTGCCTTTGACTAGAGGAGTGCCTGTGACTAGAGGAGTGCCTGTGACTAGTAGAGTGTCTGTGACTAGTGGAGTGCCTGTGACTAGTAGAGTGCTTGTGACTAGTAGAGTGTCTGTGACTAGTGGAGTGCCTGTGACTAGTAGAGTCTCTGTGACTAGTGGAGTGCCTGTAACTAGTAGAGTGCCTGTGACAAGTGGAGTGCCTGTGACTAGTAGAGTGCCTGTGACTAGAGGAGTGCCTGTAACTAGTAGAGTGCCTGTGACTAGTGGAGTGCCTGTGACTAGAGGAGTGCCTGTGACAAGCAGAGTGTCTGTGACTTGTGGAGTGCCTGAAGCAAGTAGAGTGCCTGTGACTAGTGGAGTGCCTGTGACTTGTAGAGTGCATGTGACTAGTGGAGTGCCTGTGACTAGCAGAGTGCCTGTGACTAGAGGAGTGCCTGTCAGTGGTAGAGTGCCTGTGACTAGCAGAGTGCCTGTGACTAGTGGTGTACCTGTGACTAGTAGAGTGCCTGTGACTAGTGGAGTGCCTGTGTCTACTGGAGTGCCTGTGACTAGTAAATTGTCTCTGACTAGTGCAGTGCCTGTGAATAGTAGAGTGCCTGTGACTAGAGGAGTGTATTGTGACTAGTAGAGTGCCTGTGACTAGTGGAGTGCCTGAGACTACTAGAGTGCCTGTGACTAGAGGAGTGCTTGTGAGTAGTGTAGTGCCTGTGACTAGTAGAGTGTCTGTGACTAGTAGAGTGCCAGTGACTAGTAGAGTGCCTGTGACTAGTGGAGTGCCTGAGACTAGTACAGTGCCTGTGACTAGTAGAGTGTCTGTGACTAGTGGAGTGCCTGTGACTAGTAGAGTGCCTGTGACTAGAGGAGTGCCTGTGACTAGCAGACTGCCTGTGACTAGTGGAGTGCCTGTGACTAGTAGAGTGCCTGTGACTAGTGGAGTGCCTGTGACTAGTAGAGTGCCTGTGACTAGTGGAGTGCCTGTGACTAGTAGAGTGCCTGTGACTAGTAGACTGCCTCTGACTAGAGGAGTGCCTGTGACTAGTAGACGGCCTGTGACTAGATGAGTGCCTGTGACTAGTAGAGTGTCTGTTACTAGAGGAGTGCCTGTGACTAGTGGAGAGCCTGTGACTAGTAGAGTGCCTGTGACTAGTAGAGTGTCTGTGACTAGTGGAGTGCCTGTGACTAGTAGAGTGCCTGTGACTAGAGGAGTGCCTGTGACTAGCAGACTGCCTGTGACTAGTGGAGTGCCTGTGACTAGTAGAGTGCCTGTGACTAGTGGAGTGCCTGTGACTAGTAGAGCGCCTGTGACTAGTGGAGTGCCTGTGACTAGTAGAGTGCCTGTGACTTGTAGACTGCCTCTGACTAGAGGAGTGCCTGTGACTAGTAGACGGCCTTTGACTAGATGAGTGCCTGTGACTAGTAGAGTGTCTGTTACTAGAGGAGTGCCTGTGACTAGTGGAGTGCCTGTGACTAGAGGAGTGCCTCTGACTGGTAGAGTGCCTGTGACTGTTGGAGTGCTTGTGACTAGAGGAGTGCCTGTGACTATTAGTGTGTCTGTGACTAGAGGAGTGCCTGTGACTAGTGGCGTGCCTGTGACAAGTAGAGTGCCTGTGACTAGTAGAGTGCCTGTGACGAGAGGAGTGCCTGTGACTAGTAGAGCGTCTGTGAGGAGTGGAGTGCCTGTGACTAGTAGAGTGCCTGTGACTAGAGGAGTGCCTGTGACTAGTAGAGTGCCTGTGACTAGAGGAGTGCCTGTGACTAGTAGAGTGTCTGTGACTAGTGGAGTGCCTGTGACTAGTAGAGTGCCTGTGACTAGTAGAGTGTCTGTGACTAGTGGAGTGCCTGTCACTAGTAGAGTGTCTGTGACTAGTGGAGTACCTGTGACTAGTAGAGTGCCTGTGACTAGTGGAGTGTCTGTGACTAGTGGAGTGCCTGGGACTAGTGGAGTGCCTGTGACTAGTAGAGTGTCTGTGACTAGTGGATTGCCTGTAACTAGTAGAGTGCCTTTGACTAGAGGAGTGCCTGTGACTAGAGGAGTGCCTGTGACTAGTAGAGTGTCTGTGACTAGTGGAGTGCCTGTGACTAGTAGAGTGCTTGTGACTAGTAGAGTGTCTGTGACTAGTGGAGTGCCTGTGACTAGTAGAGTGTCTGTGACTAGTGGAGTGCCTGTAACTAGTAGAGTGCCTGTGACAAGTGGAGTGCCTGTGACTAGTAGAGTGCCTGTGACTAGTGGAGTGCCTGTGACTAGAGGAGTGCCTGTGACAAGCAGAGTGTCTGTGACTTGTGGAGTGCCTGAAACAAGTAGAGTGCCTGTGACTAGTGGAGTGCCTGTGACTTGTAGAGTGCATGTGACTAGTGGAGTGCCTGTGACTAGCAGAGTGCCTGTGACTAGAGGAGTGCCTGTCAGTGGTAGAGTGCCTGTGACTAGCGGAGTGCCTGTGACTAGTGGTGTACCTGTGACTAGTAGAGTGCCTGTGACTAGTGGAGTGCCTGTGTCTACTGGAGTGCCTGTGACTAGTAAATTGTCTCTGACTAGTGCAGTGCCTGTGAATAGTAGAGTGCCTGTGACTAGAGGAGTGTATTGTGACTAGTAGAGTGCCTGTGACTAGTGGAGTGCCTGAGACTACTAGAGTGCCTGTGACTAGAGGAGTGCTTGTGACTAGTGTAGTGCCTGTGACTAGTAGAGTGTCTGTGACTAGTAGAGTGCCAGTGACTAGTAGAGTGCCTGTGACTAGTGGAGTGCCTGAGACTAGTACAGTGCCTGTGACTAGTAGAGTGTCTGTGACTAGTGGAGTGCCTGTGACTAGTAGAGTGCCTGTGACTAGAGGAGTGCCTGTGACTAGCAGACTGCCTGTGACTAGTGGAGTGCCTGTGACTAGTAGAGTGCCTGTGACTAGTGGAGTGCCTGTGACTAGTAGAGTGCCTGTGACTAGTGGAGTGCCTGTGACTAGTAGAGTGCCTGTGACTAGTAGACTGCCTCTGACTAGAGGAGTGCCTGTGACTAGTAGACGGCCTGTGACTAGATGAGTGCCTGTGACTAGTAGAGTGTCTGTTACTAGAGGAGTGCCTGTGACTAGTGGAGAGCCTGTGACTAGTAGAGTGCCTGTGACTAGTAGAGTGTCTGTGACTAGTGGAGTGCCTGTGACTAGTAGAGTGCCTGTGACTAGAGGAGTGCCTGTGACTAGCAGACTGCCTGTGACTAGTGGAGTGCCTGTGACTAGTAGAGTGCCTGTGACTAGTGGAGTGCCTGTGACTAGTAGAGCGCCTGTGACTAGTGGAGTGCCTGTGACTAGTAGAGTGCCTGTGACTTGTAGACTGCCTCTGACTAGAGGAGTGCCTGTGACTAGTAGACGGCCTTTGACTAGATGAGTGCCTGTGACTAGTAGAGTGTCTGTTACTAGAGGAGTGCCTGTGACTAGTGGAGTGCCTGTGACTAGAGGAGTGCCTCTGACTGGTAGAGTGCCTGTGACTGTTGGAGTGCTTGTGACTAGAGGAGTGCCTGTGACTATTAGTGTGTCTGTGACTAGAGGAGTGCCTGTGACTAGTGGCGTGCCTGTGACAAGTAGAGTGCCTGTGACTAGTAGAGTGCCTGTGACGAGAGGAGTGCCTGTGACTAGTAGAGCGTCTGTGAGGAGTGGAGTGCCTGTGACTAGTAGAGTGCCTGAGACTAGAGGAGTGCCTGTGACTAGTAGAGTGCCTGTGACTAGAGGAGTGCCTGTGACTAGTAGAGTGTCTGTGACTAGTGGAGTGCCTGTGACTAGTAGAGTGCCTGTGACTAGTAGAGTGTCTGTGACTAGTGGAGTGCCTGTCACTAGTAGAGTGTCTGTGACTAGTGGAGTACCTGTGACTAGTAGAGTGCCTGTGACTAGTGGAGTGTCTGTGACTAGTGGAGTGCCTGTGACTAGTAGAGTGCCTGTGACTACAGGAGTGCCTGTGACTAGTAGAGTGCCTGTGACTAGAGGACTGCCTGTAACTATTAGTGTGCCTGTGACTGGAGGAGTGCCTGTGACTAGTGGCGTGCCTTTGACAAGTAGGGTGCCTGTGACTAGTGGAGGGCCTTTGACTTGTAGAGTGCCTGTGACTAGATGAGTGCCTGTGACTAGCAGAGTGCCTGGGACTAGAGGAGTGCCTTTCACTAGTAGAGTGCCTGTGACTAGCGGAGTGCCTGTGACTAGTAGAGTGCCTGTGACTAGTAGAGTGCCTGTGACTAGTGGAGTGCCTGTGTCTAGTAGAGTGCCTGTGACTAGTAAAGATTCTCTGACAAGTGCAGTGCCTGTGACTAGTGGAGTGCCTGTGACTAGTAGAGTGCCTGTGACTACTGGAGTGCCTGAGACTAGTAGAGTGCCTGTGACTAGAAAAGTGTCTCTGACTAGTGGAGTGCCTGTGACTAGTAGAGTGCCTGTGACTAGTGGACTGCCTGTGTCTAGTAGAGTACCTGTGACTAGTAAAGCGTCTCTGACTAGTGGAGTACCTGTGACTAGTAGAGTACCTGTGACTAGAGGAGTGCCTGTGACTAGTAGAGTGCCTGTGACTAGAGGAGCGCCTTTGACTTGTAGAGTGCCTGTCACTAGAGGAGTGCCTGTGACTAGTAGAGTGACTGTGACTAGCAGAGTGTCTGTGACTAGTGGAGTGCCTGTGACTAGTAGAGTGCCTGTGACTAGTGGAGTGCCTGTGACTTGTAGAGAGCCAGTGACTAGTGGAGTGCCAGTGACTAGTGGAGTGCCTGTGACTAGCAGAGTGCCTGTGACCAGAGGAGTGCCGGTCACTAGTAGAGTGCCTGTGACTAGCGGAGTGCCTGTGACTAGTGGAGTGCCTGTGACTTGTAGAGTGCCTGTGACTAGTGGAGTGCCTGTGTCTAGTAGAGTGCCTGTGACTAGTAAATTGTCTCTGACTAGTGCAGTGCCTGTGACTAGTAGAGTGCCTGTGACTAGAGGAGTGTATTGTGACTAGTAGAGTGCCTGTGACTAGTGGAGTGCCTGTGACTAGTAGAGTGCCTGTGACTAGAGGAGTGCCTGTGACTAGTGGAGTGCCTGTGACTAGTAGAGTGTCTGTGAATAGTGGAGTGCCTGTGACTAGTAGAGTGCCTGTGACTAGTGGAGTGCCTGAGACTAGTAGAGTGCCTGTGACTAGTAGAGTGTCTGTGACTAGTGGAGTGCCTGTGACTAGTAGAGTGTCTGTGACTAGTGGAGTGCCTGTGACTAGTAGAGTGCCTGTGACTAGTGGAGTGCCTGTGTCTAGTAGAGTGCCTGTGACTAGTAAAGTGTCTCTGACTAGTGGAGTGCCTGTTACTAGTAGAGTGCCTGTGACTAGAGGAGTGCCTGTGTCTAGTAGAGTGCCTGTGACTAGTGGAGTGCCTGAGACTAGCAGAGTGCCTGTGACTAGTAAAGTGTCTCTGACTAGTGGAGTGCCTGTGACTAGTAGAGAGCCTGTGACTAGTGGAGTGCCTGTGTCTAGTAGAGTGCCTGTGACTAGTAAAGTGTCTCTGACTAGTGGAGTGCCTGTGACTAGTAGAGTGCCTGTGACTAGAGGAGTGCCTGTGACTAGTAGAGTGCCTGTGACTAGCAGAGTGCCTGTGACCAGAGGAGTGCCGGTCACTAGTAGAGTGCCTGTGACTAGCGGAGTGCCTGTGACTAGTGGAGTGCCTGTGACTAGTAGAGTGCCTGTGACTAGTGGAGTGCCTGTGTCTAGTAGAGTGCCTGTGACTAGTAAATTGTCTCTGACTAGTGCAGTGCCTGTGACTAGGAGAGTGCCTGTGACTAGAGGAGTGTATTGTGACTAGTAGAGTGCCTGTGACTAGTGGAGTGCCTGTGACTAGTAGAGTGCCTGTGACTAGAGGAGTGCCTGTGACTACTGGAGTGCCTGTGACTAGTAGATTGTCTGTGACTAGTGGAGTGCCTGTAACTAGTAGAGTGCCTGTGACAAGTGGAGTGCCTGAGACTAGTAGAGTGCCTGTGACTAGTAGAGTGTCTGTGACTAGTGGAGTGCCTGTGACTAGTAGACTGTCTGTGACTAGTGGAGTGCCTGTGACTAGTAGAGTGCCTGTGAGTAGTGGAGTGCCTGTGTCTAGTAGAGTGCCTGTGTCTAGTAAAGTGTCTCTGACTAGTGGAGTACCTGTTACTAGTAGAGTGCCTGTGACTAGAGGAGTGCCTGTGTCTAGTAGAGTGCCTGTGACTAGTGGAGTGCCTGAGACTAGCAGAGTGCCTGTTACTAGTAAACTGTCTCTGACTAGTGGAGTGCCTGTGACTAGTAGAGTGCCTGTGACTAGTTGAGTGCCTGTGTCTAGTAGAGTGCCTGTGACTAGTAAAGTGTCTCTGACTAGTGGAGTGCCTGTGACTAGTAGAGTGCCTGTGACTAGTGGAGTGCCTGTGCCTAGTCGAGTGCCTGTGACTAGTGGAGTGCCTGAGACTACTAGAGTGCCTGTGACTAGTAGAGTGTCTGTGACTAGTGGAGTGCCTGTGACTAGTAGAGTGTCTGTGACTAGTATAGTGCCTGTGACTAGTGGAGTGCCTGAGACTACTAGAGTGCCTGTGACTGGTAGAGTGTCTGTGACTAGTGGAGTGCCTGTGACTAGTAGAGTGCCTGTGACTAGTCGAGTGCCTGTGTCCAGTAGAGTGCCTGTGACTAGTAAAGTGTCTCTGACTAGTGGAGTGCCTGTGACTACTAGAGTGCCTGTGACTAGAGGAGTGCCTGTGTCTAGTAGAGTGCCTGTGACTAGTTGAGTGCCTGAGACTAGCAGAGTGCCTGTGACTGGTAAAGTGTCTCTGACTAGCAGAGTGCCTGTGACTAGTAAAGTGTCTCTGACTAGAGGAGTGCCTGTGACTAGTAGAGTGCCTGTGACTTCTGGAGTGCCTGTGACTAGTAGAGTGTCTGTGACTAGTGGATTGCCTGTAACTAGTAGATTCCCTGTGACTAGAGGAGTGCCTGTGACTAGCAGAGTGTCTGTGACTAGTGGAGTGCCTGTGACTAGTAGAGTGCTTGTGACTAGTAGAGTGTCTGTGACTAGTGGAGTGCCTGTGACTAGTAGAGTGTCTGTGACTAGTGGAGTGCCTGTGACTAGTAGAGTGCCTGTGACAAGTGGAGTGCCTGTGACTAGTAGAGTGCCTGTGACTAGAGGAGTGCCTGTAACTAGTAGAGTGCCTGTGACTAGTGGAGTGCCTGTGACTAGAGGAGTGCCTGTGACTAGCAGAGTGTCTCTGACTAGTGCAGTGCCTGTGACTAGTAGAGTGCCTGTGACTAGAGGAGTGTATTGTGACTAGTAGAGTGCCTGTGACTAGTGGAGTGCCTGTGACTAGTAGAGTGCCTGTGACTAGAGGAGTGCCTGTGACTAGTGGAGTGCCTGTGACTAGTAGAGTGTCTGTGACTAGTGGAGTGCCTGTGACTAGTAGAGTGCCTGTGACTAGTGGAGTGCCTGTGTCTAGTAGAGTGCCTGTGCTAGTAAAGTGTCTCTGACTAGTGAAGTGCCTGTTACTAGTAGAGTGCCTGTGACTAGAGGAGTGTCTGTTTCTAGTAGAGTGCCTGTGACTAGTGGAGTGCCTGAGACAGGCAGAGTGCCTGTGACTAGTAAAGTGTCTCTCACTAGTGGAGTGCCTGTGACTAGTAGAGTACCAGTGACTAGTGGAATGCCTGTGTCTAGTAGAGTGCCTGTGACTAGTGAAGTGTCTCTGACTAGTGGAGTGCCTGTGGCTAGTAGAGTGCCTGTGACTAGAGGAGTGCCTGTGACTAGTAGAGTGCCTGTGACTAGTGGAGTCCCTGTGACTAGTACAGTGCCTGTGACTAGTGGAGTGCCTGAGACTACTAGAGTGCCTGTGACTAGTAGAGTGTCTGTGACTAGTGGAGTGCCTGTGACTAGTACAGAGCCTGTGACTAGTAGAGTGTCTGTGACTAGTGGAGTGCCTGTAACTAGTAGAGTGCCTGTGACTAGTCGAGTGCCTGTGTCTAGTAGAGTGCCTGTGACTAGTAAAGTGTCTCTGACTAGTGGAGTGCCTGTGACTACTAGAGTGCCTGTGACTAGAGGAGTGCCTGTGTCTAGTAGAGTGCCTGTGACTAGTGGAGTGCCTGAGACTAGCAGAGTCCCTGTGACTAGTAAAGTGTCTCTGACTAGTGGAGTGCCTGTGACTAGTAGAGTGCCTGTGACTAGTGGAGAGCCTGTGTCTAGTAGAGTGCCTGTGACTAGTAAAGTGTCTCTGACTAGTGGAGTGCCTGTGACTAGTAGAGTGCCTGTGACTAGTTGAGTGCCTGTGTCTAGTAGAGTGCCTGTGACTAGTAAAGTGTCTCTGACTAGTGGAGTGCCTGTGACTAATAGAGTGCCTGTGACTAGAGGAGTGCCTGTGACTAGTAGAGTGCCTGTGACTAGTGGAGTGCCTGTGACTAGTAGAGTGTCTGTGACAAGTGGATTGCCTGTAACTAGTAGAGTGCCTGTGACTAGTGGAGTGCCTGTGACTAGTAGAGTGCCTGTGACTAGTGGAGTGCCTGTGACTAGTAGAGTGCCTGTGACTAGTGGAGTGCCTGAGACTACTAGAGTGCCTGTGACTAGTAGAGTGTCTGTGACTAGTGGAGTGCCTGTGACTAGTAGAGTGTCTGTGACTAGTGGAGTGCCTGTAACTAGTAGAGTGCCTGTGACTAGTCGAGTGCCTGTGTCTAGTAGAGTGCCTGTGACTAGTAAAGTGTCTCTGACTAGTGGAGTGCCTGTGACTATTAGAGTGCCTGTGACTAGAGGAGTGCCTGTGTCTAGTAGAGTGCCTGTGGCTAGTGGAGTGCCTGAGACTAGCAGAGTGCCTTTGACTAGTAAAGTGTCTCTGACTAGTGGAGTGCCTGTGACTAGTAGAGTGCCTGTGACTAGTGGAGTGCCTGTGTCTAGTAGAGTGCCTGTGACCAGTAAAGTGTCTCTGACTAGTGGAGTGCCTGTGACTACTAGAGTGCCTGTGACTAGAGGAGTGCCTGTGACTAGTACAGTGCCTGTGAGTAGTGGAGTGCCTGTGACTAGTAGAGTGCCTGTGACTAGTGTAGTGCCTGTGACTAATAGAGTGCCTGTGACTAGTGGAGTGCCTGAGACTACTAGAGTGCCTGTGACTAGTAGAGTGTCTGTGACTAGTGGAGTGCCTGTGACTAGTAGAGTGCCTGTGACTAGTGGAGTGCCTGAGACTAGAAGAGTGCCTGTGACTAGTAGAGTGTCTGTGACTAGTGGAGTGCCTGTGACTAGTAGAGTGTCTGTGACTAGTGGAGTGCCTGTGACTAGTAGAGTGCCTGTGACTAGTGGAGTGCCTGTGTCTAGTAGAGTGCCTGTGACTAGTAAAGTGACTCTGACTAGTGGAGTGCCTGTTACTAGTAGAGTGCCTGTGACTAGAGGAGTGCCTGTGTCTAGTAGAGTGCCTGTGACTAGTGTAGTGCCTGAGACTAGCAGAGTGCCTGTGACTCGTAAAGTGTCTCTGACTAGTGGAGTGCCTGTGACTAGTAGAGTGCCTGTGACTAGTGGAGTGCCTGTGTCTAGTAGAGTGCCTGTGACTAGTAAAGTGTCTCTGACTAGTGGAGTGCCTGTGACTAGTAGAGTGCCTGTGACTAGAGGAGTGCCTGTGACTAGGAGAGTGCCTGTGACTAGTGGAGTGCCTGTGACTAGTAGAGTGCCTGTGACTAGTGGAGTGCCGGTGACTAGTAGAGTGCCTGTGACTAGTAGAGTGGCTGTGACTAGTAAAGTGTCTCTGACTAGTGGAGTGCCTGTGACTAGTAGAGTGCCTGTGACTAGAGGAGTGCCTGTGACTAGTAGAGTGCCTGTGACTAGCGGAGTGCCTGTGACTAGTAGAGTGCCTGTGACTAGTGGAGTGCCTGTGACTACTTGAGTGCCTGTGACTAGTGGAGTGCCTGAGACTAGAAGAGTGCCTGTGACTAGTAGAGTGCCTGTGACTAGTGGAGTGCCTGTGACTAGTAGAGTGTCTGTGACTAGTGGAGTGCCTGTGACTAGTAGAGTGCCTGTGACTAGTGGAGTGCCTGTGTCTAGTAGAGTGCCTGTGACTAGTAAAGTGACTCTGACTAGTTGAGTGCCTGTTACTAGTAGAGTGCCTGTGACTAGAGGAGTGCCTGTGTCTAGTAGAGTGCCTGTGACTAGTGTAGTGCCTGAGACTAGCAGAGTGCCTGTGACTAGTAAAGTGTCTCTGACTAGTGGAGTGCCTGTGACTAGTAGAGTGGCTGTGACTAGTAAAGTGTCTCTGACTAGTGGAGTGCCTGTGACTAGTAGAGTGCCTGTGACTAGAGGAGTGCCTGTGACTAGTAGAGTGCCTGTGACTAGCGGAGTGCCTGTGACTAGTAGAGTGCCTGTGACTAGTGGAGTGCCTGTGACTACTTGAGTGCCTGTGACTAGTGGAGTGCCTGAGACTACTAGAGTGAATGTGACTAGTAGAGTGTCTGGGACTAGTGGAGTGCCTGTGACTAGTAGAGTGTCTGTGACTAGTGGAGTGCCTGTAACTAGTAGAGTGCCTGTGACTAGTCGAGTGCCTGTGTCTAGTAGAGTGCCTGTGACTAGTAAAGAGTCTCTGACTAGTGGAGTGCCTGTGACTACTAGAGTGCCTGTGACTAGAGGAGTGCCTGTGTCTAGTAGAGTGCCTGTGACTAGTGGAGTGCCTGAGACTAGCAGAGTGCCTGTGACTAGTAAAGTGTCTCTGACTAGTGGAGTGCCTGTGACTAGTAGAGTGCCTGTGACTAGTGGAGTGCCTGTGTCTAGTAGAGTGCCTGTGACTAGTAAAGTGTCTCTGACTAGTGGAGTGCCTGAGACTAGTAGAGTGCCTGTGACTAGAGGAGTGCCTGTGACTAGTAGAGTGCCTGTGACTAGTGGGGTGCCTGTGACTAGTAGAGTGTCTGTGACTAGTGGATTGCCGGTAACTAGTAGAGAGCCTGTGACTAGAGGAATGCCTGTGACTAGTAGAGTGTCTGTGACTAGTGGAGTGCCTGTGACTAGAAGAGTGCTTGTGACTAGTAGAGTGTCTGTGACTAGTGGAGTGCCTGTGACCAGTAGAGTGTCTGTGACTAGTAGAGTGCCTGTGACTAGTAGAGTGCCTGTGACAAGTGGAGTGCCTGTGACTAGTAGAGTGCCTGTGACTTGAGGAGTGCCTGTAACTAGTAGAGTGCCTGTGACTAGTGGAGTGCCTGTGGCTAGAGGAGTGCCTGTGACTAGCAGAGTATCTGTGACTAGTGGAGTACCTGTGACTGGTAGAGTGCCTGTGACTAGTGGAGTGCCTGTGACTTGTAGAGTGCCTGTGACTAGTGGAGTGCCTGTGACTAGCAGAGTGCCTGTGACTAGAGGAGTGCCTGTCACTAGTAGAGTGCCTGTGACTAGCGGAGTGCCTGTGACTAGTGGAGTGCCTGTGACTAGTAGAGTGCCTGTGACTAGTGGAGTGCCTGTGTCTAGTGGAGTGCCTGTGACTAGTAAATTGTCTCTGACTAGTGCAGTGCCTGTGACTAGTAGAGTGCCTGTGACTAGAGGAGTGTATTGTGACTAGTAGAGCGCCTGTGACTAATGGAGTGCCTGTGACTAGTAGAGTGCCTGTGACTAGAGGAGTGCCTGTGACTAGTGGAGTGCCTGTGACTAGTAGAGTGTCTGTGACTAGTGGAGTGCCTGTGACTAGTAGAGTGCCTGTGACTAGTGGAGTGCCTGAGACTAGTAGAGTGCCTGTGACTAGTAGAGTGTCTGTAACTAGTGGAGGGCCTGTGACTAGTAGAGTGTCTGTGACTAGTGGAGTGCCTGTGACTAGTAGAGTGCCTGTGACTAATAGAGTGCCTGTGACTAGTGGAGTGCCTGTGTCTAGTAGAGTGCCTGTGACTAGTAAAGTGTCTCTGACTAGTGGAGTGCCTGTGACTAGTAGAGTGCCTCTGACTAGAGGAGTGCCTGTGTCTAGTAGACTGCCTGTGACTAGTAAAGTGTCTCTGACTAGTGCAGTGCCTCTGACTAGTAGAGTGCCTGTGACTAGAGGAGTGTATTGTGATTAGTAGAGTGCCTGTGACTAGTGGAGTAACTGTGACTAGTAGAGTGCCTGTGACTAGTGGAGTGCCTGTGACTAGTAGAGTGTCTGTGACTAGTGGAGTGCCTGTAACTAGTACAGTGCCTGTGACTAGTCGAGTGCCTGTGTCTAGTAGAGTGCCTGTGACTAGTAAAGAGCCTCTGACTAGTGGAGTCCCTGTGACTACTAGAGTGCCTGTGACTAGAGGAGAGCCTGTGTCTAGTAGAGTGCCTGTGACTAGTGGAGTGCCTGGGACTAGCAGAGTGCCTGTGACTAGTAAAGTGCCTGTGACTAGAGGAGTGCCTGTGACTAGTAGAGAGCCTGTGACTGGTAAAGTGTCTCTGACTAGTGGAGTGCCTGAGACTAGTAGAGTGCCTGTGACTAGAGGAGTGCCTGTGACTAGTAGAGTGCCTGTGACTAGTGGAGTGCCTGTGACTAGTAGAGTGTCTGTGACTAGTGGATTGCCTGTAACTAGTAGAGAGCCTGTGACTAGAGGAATGCCTGTGACTAGTAGAGTGTCTGTGACTAGTGGAGAGCCTGTGACTAGTAGAGTGCTTGTGACTAGTAGAGTGTCTGTGACTAGTGGAGTGCCTGTGACTAGTAGAGTGTCTGTGACTAGTAGAGTGCCTGAGACTAGTAGAGTGCCTGTGACAAGTGGAGTGCCTGTGACTAGTAGAGTGCCTGTGACTAGTGGAGTGCCTGTGACTAGTAGAGTGCCTGTGACTAGTGGAGTGCCTGTGACTAGTAGAGTGCCTGTGACTAGTGGAGTGCCTGAGACTACTAGAGTGCCTGTGACTAGAAGAGTGTCTGTGACTAGTGGAGTGCCTGTGACTAGTAGAGTGCCTGTGACTAGTGGAGTGCCTGAGACTAGAAGAGTGCCTGTGACTAGTAGAGTGCCTGTGACTAGTGGCGTGCCTGTGACTAGTAGAGTGTCTGTGACTAGTGGAGTGCCTGTGACTGGTAGAGTGCCTGTGACTAGTGGAGTGCCTGTGTCTAGTAGAGTGCCTGTGACTAGTAAAGTGACTCTGACTAGTGGAGTGCCTGTTAATAGTAGAGTGCCTGTGACTAGAGGAGTGCCTGTGTCTAGTAGAGTGCCTGTGACTAGTGTAGTGCCTGAGACTAGCAGAGTGCCTGTGACTAGTAAAGTGTCTCTGACTAGTGGAGTGCCTGTGACTAGTAGAGTGGCTGTGACTAGTAAAGTGTCTCTGACTAGTGGAGTGCCTGTGACTAGTAGAGTGCCTGTGACTAGAGGAGTGCCTGTGACTAGTAGAGTGCCTGTGACTAGCGGAGTGCCTGTGACTAGTAGAGTGCCTGTGACTAGTGGAGTGCCTGTGACTACTTCAGTGCCTGTGACTAGTGGAGTGCCTGAGACTACTAGAGTGAATGTGACTAGTAGAGTGTCTGTGACTAGTGGAGTGCCTGTGACTAGTAGAGTGTCTCTGACTAGTGGAGTGCCTGTAACTAGTAGAGTGCCTGTGACTAGTCGAGTGCCTGTGTCTAGTAGAGTGCCTGTGACTAGTAAAGAGTCTCTGACTAGTTGAGTGCCTGTGACTACTAGAGTGCCTGTGACTAGAGGAGTGCCTGTGTCTAGTAGAGTGCCTGTGACTAGTGGAGTGCCTGAGACTAGCAGAGGGGCCTGTGACTAGTAAAGTGTCTCTGACTAGTGGAGTGCCTGTGACTAGTAGAGTGCCTGTGACTAGTGGAGTGCCTGTGTCTAGTAGAGTGCCTGTGACTAGTAAAGTGTCTCTGACTAGTGGAGTGCCTGAGACTAGTAGAGTGCCTGTGACAAGAGGAGTGCCTGTGACTAGTAGAGTGCCTGTGACTAGTGGGGTGCCTGTGACTAGTAGAGTGTCTGTGACTAGTGGATTGCCGGTAACTAGTAGAGAGCCTGTGACTAGAGGAATGCCTGTGACTAGTAGAGTGCCTGTGACTAGTGGAGTGCCTGTGACTAGTAGAGTGCTTGTGACTAGTAGAGTGTCTGTGACTAGTGGAGTGCCTGTGACTAGTAGAGTGTCTGTGACTAGTAGAGTGCCTGTGACTAGTAGAGTGCCTGTGACAAGTGGAGTGCCTGTGACTAGTAGAGTGCCTGTGACTTGAGGAGTGCCTGTAACTAGTAGAGTGCCTGTGACTAGAGGATTGTATTGTGACTAGTAGAGTGCCTGTGACTAGTGGAATGCCTGTGACTAGTAGAGTGCCTGTGACTAGAGGAGTGCCTGTGACTAGTGGAGTACCTGTGACTAGTAGAGTGCCTGTGACTAGTGGAGTGCCTGTGACTAGAAGAGTGCCTGTGACTGGTAGAGTGCCTGTGACTATTGGAGTGCTTGTGACTAGTAGAGTGCCTGTGACTAGTGGAGTGCCTGTGACTAGAGGAGTGCCTGTGACTATTAGAGTGCCTGTGACTAAAGGAGTGCCTGTGACTAGTAGACTGCCTGTGACTAGTGGAGTGCCTGTGACTAGTAGAGTGCGTATGTCTAGTAGAGTGCCTGTGACTAATAAAGTGTCTCTGACTAGTGGAGTGCCTGTGACTAGTAGAGTGCCTGTGACTAGAGGAGTGCCTGTGACTAGCAGAGTGCCTGTGACTAGAGGAGTGCCTGTCACTAGTATAGTGCCTGTGACTAGCGGAGTGCCTGTGACTAGTGGAGTGCCTGTGACTAGTAGAGTGCCTGTGACTCCTGGAGTGCCTGTGTCTAGTAGAGTGGCTGTGACTAGTAAAGTGTCTCTGACTAGTGCAGTGCCTGTGACTAGTAGAGTGCCTGTGACTAGAGGAGTGTATTGTGACTAGTAGAGTGCCTGTGACTAGTGGAATGCCTGTGACTAGTAGAGTGCCTGTGACTAGAGGAGTGCCTGTGACTAGTGGAGTGCCTGTGACTAGTAGAGTGTCTGTGACTAGTGGATTGCCTGTGACTAGTAGAGTGCCTGTGACTAGTGGAGTGCCTGAGACTAGTAGAGTGTCTGTGACTAGTGGAGTGCCTGTGACTAGTAGAGTGCCTGTGACTAGTAGAGTGTCTGTGACTAGTGGAGTGCCTGTGACTAGTAGAGTGTCTGTGACTAGTGGAGTGCCTGTGACTATTGGAGTGCCTGTGTCTAGTAGAGTGCCTGTGACTAGTGGAGTGCCTGTGACTAGTAGAGTGCCTGTGACTAATAGAGTGCCTGTGACTAGTGGAGTGCCTGTGTTTAGTAGAGTGCCTGTGACTAGTAAAGTGTCTCTGACTAGTGGAGTGCCTGTGACTAGTAGAGTGCCTCTGACTAGAGGAGTGCCTGTGTCTAGTAGAGTGCCTGTGACTAGTAAAGTGTCTCTGACTAGTGCAGTGCCTGTGACTAGTAGAGTGTCTGTGACTAGTGGAGTGCCTGTGACTAGTGGAGTGCCTGTGACTAGTAGAGTGCCTATGTCTAGTAGAGTGCCTGTGACTAATAAAGTGTCTCTGACTAGTGGATGCCTGTGACTAGTAGAGTGCCTGTGACTAGAGGAGTGCCTGTGACTAGCAGAGTGCCTGTGACTAGAGGAGTGCCTGTCACTGGTAGAGTGCCTGTGACTAGCGGAGTTCCTGTGACTAGTGGAGTGCCTGTGACTAGTAGAGTGCCTGTAACTCGTGGAGTGCCTGTGTCTAGTAGAGTGCCTGTGACTAGTAAAGTGTCTCTGACTAGTACAGTGCCTGTGACTAGTAGAGTGCCTGTGACTAGAGGATTGTATTGTGACAAGTAGAGTGCCTGTGACTAGTGGAATGCCTGTGACTAGTAGAGTGCCTGTGACTAGAGGAGTGCCTGTGACTAGTGGAGTGCCTGTGACTAGTAGAGTGTCTGTGACTAGTGGAGTGCCTGTGACTAGTAGAGTGCCTGTGACTAGTGGAGTTTCTGAGACTAGTAGAGTGTCTGTGACTAGTGGAGTGCCTGTGACTAGTAGAGTGCCTGTGACTAGTAGAGTGTCTGTGACTAGTGGAGTGCCTGTGACTATTAGAGTGCCTGTGACTAATGGAGTGCCTGAGACTAGTAGAGTGTCTGTGACTAGTGGAGTGCCTGTGACTAGTAGAGTGCCTGTGACTAGTAGAGTGTCTGTGCCTAGTGGAGTGCCTTTGACTAGTAGAGTGTCTGTGACTAGTGGAGTGCCTGTGACTAGTGGAGTGCCTGTGACTAGTAGAGTGCATATGTCTAGTAGAGTGCCTCTGACTAATAAAGTGTCTCTGACTAGTGGAGTGCCTGTGACTAGTAGAGTGCCTGTGACTAGAGGAGTTCCTGTGACTAGCAGAGTGCCTGTGACTTGAGGAGTGCCTGTCACTAGTATAGTGCCTGTGACTAGCGGAGTGCCTGTGACTAGTGGAGTGCCTGTGACTAGTAGAGTGCCTGTGACTCCTGGAGTGCCTGTGTCTAGTAGAGTGCCTGTGACTAGTAAAGTGTCTCTGACTAGTGCAGTGCCTGTGACTAGTAGAGTGCCTGTGACTAGAGGAGTGTATTGTGACTAGTAGAGTAACTGTGACTAGTGGAATGCCTGTGACTAGTATAGTGCCTGTGACTAGAGGAGTGCCTGTGACTAGTGGAGTGCCTGTGACTACTTGAGTGCCTGTGACTAGTGGAGTGCCTTAGACTACTAGAGTGAATGTGACTAGTAGAGTGTCTGTGACTAGTGGAGTGCCTGTGACTAGTAGAGTGTCTGTGACTAGTGGAGTGCCTGTAACTAGTAGAGTGCCTGTGACTAGTCGAGTGCCTGTGTCTAGTAGAGTGCCTGTGACTAGTAAAGAGTCTCTGACTAGTGGAGTGCCTGTGACTACTAGAGTGCCTGTGACTAGAGGAGTGCCTGTGTCTAGTAGAGTGCCTGTGACTAGTGGAGTGCCTGAGACTAGCGGAGTGCCTGTGACTAGTAAAGTGTCTCTGACTAGTGGAGTGCCTGTGACTAGTAGAGTGCCTGTGACTAGTGGAGTGCCTGTGTCTAGTAGAGTGCCTGTGATTAGTAAAGTGTCTCTGACTAGTGGAGTGCCTGAGACTAGTAGAGTGCCTGTGACTAGAGGAGTGCCTGTGACTAGTAGAGTGCCTGTGACTAGTGGAGTGCCTGTGACTAGTAGAGTGTCTGTGACTAGTGGATTGCCTGTAACTAGTAGAGAGCCTGTGACTAGAGGAATGCCTGTGACTAGTAGAGTGTCTGTGACTAGTGGAGTGCCTGTGACGAGTAGAGTGCTTGTGACTAGTAGAGTGTCTGTGACTAGTGGAGTGCGTGTGACTAGTAGAGTGTCTGTGACTAGTAGAGTGCCTGTGACTAGTAGAGTGCCTGTGACAAGTGGAGTGCCTGTGACTAGTAGAGGGCCTGTGACTCGTGGAGTGCCTGTGACTAGTAGAGTGCCTGTGACTAGTGGAGTGCCTGTGACTAGTAGAGTGCCTGTGACTAGTAGAGTGCCTGAGACTACTAGAGTGCCTGTGACTAGAAGAGTGTCTGTGACTAGTGGAGTGCCTGTGACTAGTAGAGTGCCTGTGACTAGTGGAGTGCCTGAGACTAGAAGAGTGCCTGTGACTAGTAGAGTGCCTGTGACTAGTGGAGTGCCTGTGACTAGTAGAGTGTCTGTGACTAGTGGAGTGCCTGTGACTAGTAGAGTGCCTGTGACTAGTGGAGTGCCTGTGTCTAGTAGAGTGCCTGTGACTAGTAAAGTGACTCTGACTAGTTGAGTGCCTGTTACTAGTAGAGTGCCTGTGACTAGAGGAGTGCCTGTGTCTAGTAGAGTGCCTGTGACTAGTGTAGTGCCTGAGACTAGCAGAGTGCCTGTGACTAGTAAAGTGTCTCTGACTAGTGGAGTGCCTGTGACTAGTAGAGTAGCTGTGACTAGTAAAGTGTCTCTGACTAGTGGAGTGCCTGTGACTAGTAGAGTGCCTGTGACTAGAGGAGTGCCTGTGACTAGTAGAGTGCCTGTGACTAGCGGAGTGCCTGTGACTAGTAGAGTGCCTGTGACTAGTGGAGTGCCTGTGACTACTTGAGTGCCTGTGACTAGTGGAGTGCCTGAGACTACTAGAGTTAATGTGACTAGTAGAGTGTCTGTGACTAGTGGAGTGCCTGTGACTAGTAGAGTGTCTGTGACTAGTGGAGTGCCTGTAACTAGTAGAGTGCCTGTGACTAGTCGAGTGCCTGTCTCTAGTAGAGTGCCTGTGACTAGTAAAGAGTCTCTGACTAGTGGAGTGCCTGTGACTACTAGAGTGCCTGTGACTAGAGGAGTGCCTGTGTCTAGTAGAGTGCCTGTGACTAGTGGAGTGCCTGAGACTAGCAGAGTGTCTGTGACTAGTAAAGTGTCTCTGACTAGTGGAGTGCCTGTGACTAGTAGAGTGCCTGTGACTAGTGGAGTGCCTGTGTCTAGTAGAGTGCCTGTGACTAGTAAAGTGTCTCTGACTAGTGGAGTGCCTGAGACTAGTAGAGTGCCTGTGACTAGAGGAGTGCCTGTGACTAGTAGAGTGCCTGTGACTAGTGGGGTGCCTGTGACTAGTAGAGTGTCTGTGACTAGTGGATTGCCGGTAACTAGTAGAGAGCCTGTGACTAGAGGAATGCCTGTGACTAGTAGAGTGTCTGTGACTAGTGGAGTGCCTGTGACCAGTAGAGTGCTTGTGACTAGTAGAGTGTCTGTGACTAGTGGAGTGCCTGTGACTAGTAGAGTGTCTGTGACTAGTAGAGTGCCTGTGACTAGTAGAGTGCCTGTGACAAGTGGAGTGCCTGTGACTAGTAGAGTGCCTGTGACTTGAGGAGTGCCTGTAACTAGTAGAGTGCCTGTGACTAGTGGAGTGCCTGTGGCTAGAGGAGTGCCTGTGACTAGCAGAGTATCTGTGACTAGTGGAGTGCCTGTGACTGGTAGAGTGCCTGTGACTAGTGGAGTGCCTGTGACTTGTAGAGTGCCTGTGACTAGTGGAGTGCCTGTGACTAGCAGAGTGCCTGTGACTAGAGGAGTGCCTGTCACTAGTAGAGTGCCTGTGACTAGCGGAGTGCCTGTGACTAGTGGAGTGCCTGTGACTAGTAGAGTGCCTGTGACTAGTGGAGTGCCTGTGTCTAGTGGAGTGCCTGTGACTAGTAAATTGTCTCTGACTAGTGCAGTGCCTGTGACTAGTAGAGTGCCTGTGACTAGAGGAGTGCATTGTGACTAGTAGAGCGCCTGTGACTAATGGAGTGCCTGTGACTAGTAGAGTGCCTGTGACTAGAGGAGTGCCTGTGACTAGTGGAGTGCCTGTGACTAGTAGAGTGTCTGTGACTAGTGGAGTGCCTGTGACTAGTAGAGTGCCTGTGACTAGTGGAGTGCCTGAGACTAGTAGAGTGCCTGTGACTAGTAGAGTGTCTGTGACTAGTGGAGGGCCTGTGACTAGTAGAGTGTCTGTGACTAGTGGAGTGCCTGTGACTAGTAGAGTGCCTGTGACTAATAGAGTGCCTGTGACTAGTGGAGTGCCTGTGTCTAGTAGAGTGCCTGTGACTAGTAAAGTGTCTCTGACTAGTGGAGTGCCTGTGACTAGTAGAGTGCCTCTGACTAGAGGAGTGCCTGTGTCTAGTAGACTGCCTGTGACTAGTAAAGTGTCTCTGACTAGTGCAGTGCCTGTGACTAGTAGAGTGCCTGTGACTAGAGGAGTGTATTGTGATTAGTAGAGTGCCTGTGACTAGTGGAGTAACTGTGACTAGTAGAGTGCCTGTGACTAGAGGACTGCCTTTGACTAGTGGAGTGCCTGTGACTAGTAGAGTGCCTGTGACTAGTAGAGTGCCTGTGACTAATGGAGTGCCTGAAACTAGTAGAGTGTCTGTGACTAGTGGAGTGCCTGTGACTAGTGGAGTGCCTGTGACTTGTAGAGTGCCTGTGACTAGTGGAGTGCCTGTGACTAGCAGAGTGCCTGTGACTAGAGGAGTGCCTGTCACTAGTAGAGTGCCTGTGACTAGCGGAGTGCCTGTGACTAGTGGAGTGCCTGTGACTAGTAGAGTGCCTGTGACTAGTGGAGTGCCTGTGTCTAGTGGAGTGCCTGTGACTAGTAAATTGTCTCTGACTAGTGCAGTGCCTGTGACTAGTAGAGTGCCTGTGACTAGAGGAGTGTATTGTGACTAGTAGAGCGCCTGTGACTAATGGAGTGCCTGTGACTAGTAGAGTGCCTGTGACTAGAGGAGTGCCTGTGACTAGTGGAGTGCCTGTGACTAGTAGAGTGTCTGTGACTAGTGGAGTGCCTGTGACTAGTAGAGTGCCTGTGACTAGTGGAGTGCCTGAGACTAGTAGAGTGCCTGTGACTAGTAGAGTGTCTGTGACTAGTGGAGGGCCTGTGACTAGTAGAGTGTCTGTGACTAGTGGAGTGCCTGTGACTAGTAGAGTGCCTGTGACTAATAGAGTGCCTGTGACTAGTGGAGTGCCTGTGTCTAGTAGAGTGCCTGTGACTAGTAAAGTGTCTCTGACTAGTGGAGTGCCTGTGACTAGTAGAGTGCCTCTGACTAGAGGAGTGCCTGTGTCTAGTAGACTGCCTGTGACTAGTAAAGTGTCTCTGACTAGTGCAGTGCCTGTGACTAGTAGAGTGCCTGTGACTAGAGGAGTGTATTGTGATTAGTAGAGTGCCTGTGACTAGTGGAGTAACTGTGACTAGTAGAGTGCCTGTGACTAGAGGACTGCCTTTGACTAGTGGAGTGCCTGTGACTAGTAGAGTGCCTGTGACTAGTAGAGTGCCTGTGACTAATGGAGTGCCTGAAACTAGTAGAGTGTCTGTGACTAGTGGAGTGCCTGTGACTAGTAGAGTGCCTGTGACTAGTACAGTGTCTGTGACTAGTGGAGTGCCTTTGACTAGTAGAGTGTCTGTGACTAGTGGAGTGCCTGTGACTAGTGGAATGCCTGTGACTAGTAGAGTGCCTATGTCTAGTAGAGTGCCTGTGACTAATAAAGTGTCTCTGACTAGTGGAGTGCCTGTGACTAGTAGAGTGCCTGTGACTAGAGGAGTGCCTGTGACTAGCAGAGTGCCTGTGACTAGAGGAGTGCCTGTCACTAGTAGAGTGCCTGTGACTAGCGGAGTGCCTGTGACTAGTGGTGTGCCTGTGACTAGTAGAGTGCCTGTGACTCGTGGAGTGCCTGTGTCTAGTAGAGTGCCTGTGACTAGTAAAGTGTCTCTGACTAGTGCAGTGCCTGTGACTAGTAGAGTGCCTGTGACTAGAGGATTGTATTGTGACTAGTAGAGTGCCTGTGACTAGTGGAATGCCTGTGACTAGTAGAGTGCCTGTGACTAGAGGAGTGCCTGTGACTAGTGGAGTGCCTGTGACTAGTAGAGTGTCTGTGACTAGTGGAGTGCCTGTGACTAGTAGAGTGCCTGTGACTAGTGGAGTGTCTGAGACTAGTAGAGTGTCTGTGACTAGTGGAGTGCCTGTGACTAGTAGAGTGCCTGTGACTAGTAGAGTGTCTGTGACTAGTGGAGTGCCTGTGACTATTAGAGTGCCTGTGACTAATGGAGTGCCTGAGACTAGTAGAGTGTCTGTGACTAGTGGAGTGCCTGTGACTAGTAGAGTGCCTGTGACTAGTAGAGTGTCTGTGACTAGTGGAGTGCCTTTGACTAGTAGAGTGTCTGTGACTAGTGGAGTGCCTGTGACTAGTGGAGTGCCTGTGACTAGTAGAGTGCATATGTCTAGTAGAGTGCCTGTGACTAATAAAGTGTCTCTGACTAGTGGAGTGCCTGTGACTAGTAGAGTGCCTGTGACTAGAGGAGTGCCTGTGACTAGCAGAGTGCCTGTGACTAGAGGAGTGCCTGTCACTAGTATAGTGCCTGTGACTAGCGGAGTGCCTGTGACTAGTGGAGTGCCTGTGACTAGTAGAGTGCCTGTGACTCCTGGAGTGCCTGTGTCTAGTAGAGTGCCTGTGACTAGTAAAGTGTCTCTGACTAGTGCAGTGCCTCTGACTAGTAGAGTGCCTGTGACTAGAGGAGTGTATTGTGACTAGTAGAGTGCCTGTGACTAGTGGAATGCCTGTGACTAGTAGAGTGCCTGTGACTAGAGGAGTGCCTGTGACTAGTGGAGTGCCTGTGACAAGTAGAGTGTCTGTGACTAGTGGAGTTCCTGTGACTAGTAGAGTGCCTGTGACTAGTGGAGTGCCTGAGACTAGTAGAGTGTCTGTGACTAGTGGAGTGCCTGTGACTAGTAGAGTGCCTGTGACTAGTAGAGTGTCTGTGACTAGTGGAGTGCCTGTGACTAGTAGAGTGTCTGTGACTAGTGGAGTGCCTGTGACTAGTGGAGTGCCTGTGTCTAGTAGAGTGCCTGTGACTAGTGGAGTGCCTGTGACTAGTAGAGTGCCTGTGACTAATAGAGTGCCTGTGACTAGTGGAGTGCCTGTGTCTAGTAGAGTGCCTGCGACTAGTAAAGTGTCTCTGACTAGTGGAGTGCCTGTGACTAGTAGAGTGCCTCTGACTAGAGGAGTGCCTGTGTCTAGTAGAGTGCCTGTGACTAGTAAAGTGTCTTTGACTAGTGCAGTGCCTGTGACTAGTAGAGTGCCTGTGTCTAGTAGAGTACCTGTGACTAGTAAAGTGTCTCTGACTAGTGCAGTCTCTGTGACTAGTAGAGTGCCTGTTACTAGAGGAGTGTATTGTGACTAGTAGAGTGCCTGTGACTGGAGGAGTGCCTGTGACTAGTAGAGTGCCTGTGACTAGAGGAGTGCCTGTGACTAGTGGAGTGCCTGTGACTAGTAGAGTGTCTGTGACTAGTGGAGTGCCTGTGACTAGTAGAGTGCCTGTGACTAGTAGAGTGCCTGTGACTAGTGGAGTCCCTGTGACTAGAAGAGTGCCTGTGACTGGTAGAGTGCCTGTGACTATTGGAGTGCTTGTGACTAATAGAGTGCCTGTGACTAGTGGAGTGCACTGTGACTAGAGGAGTGCCTGTGACTATTAGAGTGCCTGTGACTAAAGGAATGCCTGTGACTAGTAGACTGCCTGTGACTAGTGGAGTGCCTGTGACTAGTAGAGTGCATATGTCTAGTAGAGTGCCTGTGACTAATAAAGTGTCTCTGACTAGTGGAGTGCCTGTGACTAGTAGAGTGCCTGTGACTAGAGGAGTGCCTGTGACTAGCAGAGTGCCTGTGACTAGAGGAGTGCCTGTCACTAGTATAGTGCCTGTGACTAGCGGAGTGCCTGTGACTAGTGGAGTGCCTGTGACTAGTAGAGTGCCTGTGACTCCTGGATTGCCTGTGTCTAGTAGAGTGCCTGTGACTAGTAAAGTGTCTCTGACTAGTGCAGTGCCTGTGACTAGAGGAGTGCCTGTGACTAGTGGAGTGCCTGTTACTAGTAGAGTGTCTGTGACTAGTGGAGTGCCTGTGACTAGTAGAGTGCCTGTGACTAGTGGAGTGCCTGAGACTAGTAGAGTGTCTGTGACTAGTGGAGTGCCTGTGACTAGTAGAGTGCCTGTGACTAGTAGAGTATCTGTGACTAGTGGAGTGCCTGTGACTAGTAGAGTGTCTGTGACTAGTGGACTGCCTGTGAGTAGTACAGTGCCTGTGACTAGTAGAGTGCCTGTGACTAGTAGACTGCCTGTGACTAGTGGAGTCCCTGTGACTAGAAGAGTGCCTGTGACTCGTAGAGTGCCTGTGACTATTGGAGTGCTTGTGACTAATAGAGTGCCTGTGACTAGTGGAGTGCTGTGACTAGAGGAGTGCCTGTGACTATTAGAGTGCCTGTGACTAAAGGAATGCCTGTGACTAGTAGACTGCCTGTGACTAGTGGAGTGCCTGTGACTAGTAGAGTGCATATGTCTAGTAGAGTGCCTGTGACTAATAAAGTGTCTCTGACTAGTGGAGTGCCTGTGACTAGTAGAGTGCCTGTGACTAGAGGAGTGCCTGTGACTAGCAGAGTGCCTGTGACTAGAGGAGTGCCTGTCACTAGTATAGTGCCTGTGACTAGCGGAGTGCCTGTGACTAGTGGAGTGCCTGTGACTAGTAGAGTGCCTGTGACTCCTGGATTGCCTGTGTCTAGTAGAGTGCCTGTGACTAGTAAAGTGTGTCTGACTAGTACAGTGCCTGTGACTAGAGGAGTGCCTGTGACTAGTGGAGTGCCTGTTACTAGTAGAGTGTCTGTGACTAGTGGAGTGCCTGTGACTAGTAGAGTGCCTGTGACTAGTGGAGTGCCTGAGACTAGTAGAGTGTCTGTGACTAGTGGAGTGCCTGTGACTAGTAGAGTGCCTGTGACTAGTAGAGTGTCTGTGACTAGTGGAGTGCCTGTGACTAGTAGAGTGTCTGTGACTAGTGGAGTGCCTGTGAGTAGTACAGTGCCTGTGACTAGTAGAGTGCCCGTGACTAGTGGAGTGCCTGTGTCTAGTAGAGTGCCTGTGACTAGTGGAGTGCCTATGTCTAGTAGAGTGCCTGTGACTAGTAAAGTGTCTCTGACTAGTGGAGTGCCTGTGACTAGTAGAGTGCCTGTGTCTAGTAGAGTGCCTGTGACTAGTAAAGTGTCTCTGACTAGTGCAGTCTCTGTGACTAGTAGAGTGCCTGTGACTAGAGGAGTGTATTGTGACTAGTAGAGTGCCTGTGACTGGAGGAGTCCCTGTGACTAGTAGAGTGCCTGTGACTAGAGGAGTGCCTGTGACTAGTGGAGTGCCTGTGACTAGTAGAGTGTCTGTGACTAGTGAAGTGCCTGTGACTAGTAGAGTGCCTGCGACTAGTGGAGTGCCTGAGACTAGTAGAGTGTCAGTGACTAGTAGAGTGCCTGTGACTAGTGGAGTGCCTGTGACTAGAAGAGTGCCTCTGACTGGTAGAGTGCCTGTGACTATTGGAGTGCTTGTGACTAGTAGAGTGCCTGTGACTAGTGGAGTGCCTGTGACTAGAGGAGTGCCTGTGACTATTAGAGTGCCTGTGACTAGAGGAGTGCCTGTGACTAGTAGACTGCCTGTGACTAGTGGAGTGCCTGTGACTAGTAGAGTGTCTGTGACGAGTGGAGTGCCTGTGACTGGTAGAGTGCCTGTGACTAGAGGAGTGCCTGTGACTAGTAGAGTGCCTGTGACTAGTGGAGTGCCTGTGGCTAGTAGAGTGCCTGTGACTAGTAAAGTGTCTCTGACTAGTGGAGTGCCTGTGACTAGTAGAGTGCCTGTCACTAGTGGAGTGCCTGTGTCTAGTAGAGTGCCTGTGACTAGTAAAGTGTCTCTGACTAGTGGAGTGCCTGTGACTAGTAGAGTGCCTGTGACTAGAGGAGTGCCTGTGACTAGTAGAGTGCCTGTGACTAGTGGAGTGCCTGTGACTAGTAGAGTGTCTGTGACTAGTGGATTGCCTGTAACTAGTAGAGTGCCTGTGACTAGTGGAGTGCCTGTGACTAGTAGAGTGCCTGTGACTAGTGGAGTGCCTGTGACTAGTAGAGTGCCTGTGACTAGTGGAGTGCCTGAGACTACTAGAGTGCCTGTGACTAGTAGACTGCCTGTGACTAGTAAAGTGTCTGTGACTAGTGGAGTGCCTGTGACTAGTAGAGTGCTTGTGACTAGTAGAGTGCCTGTGACTAGTGGAGTGCCTGTGTCTAGTAGAGTGCCTGTGTCTAGTAAAGTGTCTCTGACTAGTGGAGTGCCTGTTACTAGTAGAGTGCCTGTGACTAGAGGAGTGCCTGTGTCTAGTAGAGTGCCTGTGACTAGTGGAGTGCCTGAGACTAGCAGAGTGCCTGTGACTAGTAAAGTGTCTCTGACTAGTGGAGTGCCTGTGACTAGTAGAGTGCCAGTGACTAGTGGAGTGCCTGTGTCTAGTAGAGTGCCTGTGACTAGTGAAGTGTCTCTGACTAGTGGACTGCCTGTGGCTAGTAGAGTGCCTGTGACTAGAGGACTGCCTGTGACTAGTAGAGTGCCTGTGACTAGTGGAGTGCCTGTGTCTAGTAGAGTGCCTGTGATTAGTGGAGTGCCTGTGACTACTAGAGTGCCTGTGACTAGTAGAGTGTCTGTGACTAGTAGAGTGCCTGTGACTAGTAAAGTGTCTCTGACTAGTGGAGTCCCTGTGACTACTAGAGTGCCTGTGACTAGAGGAGTGCCTGTGTCTAGTAGAGTGCCTGTGACTAGTGGAGTGCCTGAGACTAGCAGAGTGCCTGTGACTAGTAAAGTGTCTCTGACTAGTGGAGTGCCTGTGTCTAGTAGAATGCCTGTGACTAGTAAAGTGTCTCTGACTAGTGGAGTGGCTGTGACTAGTAGAGTGCCTGTGACTAGTGGAGTGCCTGTGTCTAGTAGAGTGCCTGTGACTAGTAAAGTGTCTCTGACTAGTGGAGTGCCTGTGACTAGTAGACTGCCTGTGACTAGAGGAGTGCCTGTGACTAGTGGAGTGCCTGTGACTAGTAGAGTGTCTGTGACTAGTGGAGTGCCTGTAACTAGTAGAGTGCCTGTGACTAGTCGAGTGCCTGTGTCTAGTAGAGTGCCTGTGACTTGTAAAGTGTCTCTGACTAGAGGAGTGCCTGTGTCTAGTAGAGTGCCTGTGACTAGAGGACTGCCTGTGACTAGTAGAGTGCCTGTGACTAGAGGACTGCCTGTGACCAGTAGAGTGCCTGTGACTAGTGGAGTGCCTGTGTCTAGTAGAGTGCCTGTGACTAGTGGAGTGCCTGAGACTACTAGAGTGCCTGTGACTAGTAGAGTGTCTGTGACTAGTGGAGTGCCTGTGACTAGTAGAGTGTCTGTGACTAGTGGAGTGCCTGTAACTAGTAGAGTGCCTGTGACTAGTCGAGTGCCTGTGTCTAGTAGAGTGCCTGTGACTAGTAAAGTCTCTCTGACTAGTGGAGTCCCTGTGAATGCTAGAGTGCCTGTGACTAGAGGAGTGCCTGTGTCTAGTAGAGTGCCTGTGACTAGTGGAGTGCCTGAGACTAGCAGAGTGCCTGTGACTAGTAAAGTGTCTCTGACTAGTGGAGTGCCTGTGTCTAGTAGAATGCCTGTGACTACTAAAGTGTCTCTGACTAGTGGAGTGCCTGTGACTAGTAGAGTGCCTGTGACTAGTGGAGTGCCTGTGTCTAGTAGAGTGCCTGTGACTAGTAAAGTGTCTCTGACTAGTGGAGTGCCTGTGACTAGTAGAGTGCCTGTGACTAGAGGATTGCCTGTGACTAGTAGAGTGCCTGTGACTAGTGGAGTGCCTGTGACTAGTAGAGTGCCTGTGACTAGTGGAGTGCCTGTAACTAGTAGAGTGCCTGTGACTAGTGGAGTGCCTGTGACTAGTAGAGTGCCTGTGACTAGTGGAGTGCTTGAGACTACTAGAGTGCCTGTGACTAGTAGAGTGTCTGTGACTAGTGGAGTGCCTGTGACTAGTAGAGTGTCTGTGACTAGTGGAGTGCCTGTGACTAGTGGAGTAACTGTGACTAGTAGAGTGCCTGTGACTAGAGGAGTGCCTTTGACTAGTGGAGTGCCTGTGACTAGTAGAGTGCCTGTGACTAGTAGAGTGCCTGTGACTAATGGAGTGCCTGAAACTAGTAGAGTGTCTGTGACTAGTGGAGTGCCTGTGACTAGTAGAATGCCTGTGACTAGTACAGTGTCTGTGACTAGTGGAGTGCCTTTGACTAGTGGAGTAAATGTGACTAGTAGAGTGCCTGTGACTAGAGGAGTGCCTTTGACTAGTGGAGTGCCTGTGACTAGTAGAGTGCCTGTGACTAGTAGAGTGCCTGTGACTAATGGAGTGCCTGAAACTAGTAGAGTCTCTGTGACTAGTGGAGTGCCTGTGACTAGTCGAGTGCCTGTGTCTAGTAGAGTGCCTGTGACTAGTAAAGTCTCTCTGACTAGTGGAGTCCCTGTGACTGCTAGAGTGCCTGTGACTAGAGGAGTGCCTGTGTCTAGTAGAGTGCCTGTGACTAGTGGAGTGCCTGAGACTAGCAGAGTGCCTGTGACTAGTAAAGTGTCTCTGACTAGTGGAGTGCCTGTGTCTAGTAGAATGCCTGTGACTACTAAAGTGTCTCTGACTAGTGGAGTGCCTGTGACTAGTAGAGTGCCTGTGACTAGTGGAGTGCCTGTGTCTAGTAGAGTGCCTGTGACTAGTAAAGTGTCTCTGACTAGTGGAGTGCCTGTGACTAGTAGAGTGCCTGTGACTAGAGGATTGCCTGTGACTAGTAGAGTGTCTGTGACTAGTGGAGTGCCTGTGACTAGTAGAGTGCCTGTGACTAGTGGAGTGTCTGAGACTAGTAGAGTGTCTGTGACTAGTGGAGTGCCTGTGACTAGTAGAGTGCCTGTGACTAGTAGAGTGTCTGTGACTAGTGGAGTGCCTGTGACTATTAGAGTGCCTGTGACTAATGGAGTGCCTGAGACTAGTAGACTGTCTGTGACTAGTGGAGTGCCTGTGACTAGTAGAGTGCCTGTGACTAGTAGAGTGTCTGTGACTAGTGGAGTGCCTTTGACTAGTAGAGTGTCTGTGACTAGTGGAGTGCCTGTGACTAGTGGAGTGCCTGTGACTAGTAGAGTGCATATGTCTAGCAGAGTGCCTGTGACTAATAAAGTGTCTCTGACTAGTGGAGTGCCTGTGACTAGTAGAGTGCCTGTGACTAGAGGAGTGCCTGTGACTAGCAGAGTGCCTGTGACTAGAGGAGTGCCTGTCACTAGTATATTGCCTGTGACTAGCGGAGTGCCTGTGACTAGTGGAGTGCCTGTGACTAGTAGAGTGCCTGTGACTCCTGGAGTGCCTGTGTCTAGTAGAGTGCCTGTGACTAGTGGAGTGCCTGAGACTAGCAGAGTGCCTGTGACTAGTAAAGTGTCTCTGACTAGTGGAGTGCCTGTGACTAGTAGAGTGCCAGTGACTAGTGGAGTGCCTGTGTCTAGTAGAGTGCCTGTGACTAGTGAAGTGTCTCTGACTAGTGGACTGCCTGTGGCTAGTAGAGTGCCTGTGACTAGAGGACTGCCTGTGACTAGTAGAGTGCCTGTGACTAGTGGAGTGCCCGTGTCTAGTAGAGTGCCTGTGACTAGTGGAGTGCCTGAGACTACTAGAGTGCCTGTGACTAGTAGAGTGTCTGTGACTAGTGGAGTGCCTGTGACTAGTAGAGTGTCTGTGACTAGTGGAGTGCCTGTAACTAGTAGAGTGCCTGTGACTAGTCGAGTGCCTGTGTCTAGTAGAGTGCCTGTGACTAGTAAAGTGTCTCTGACTAGTGGAGTCCCTGTCACTACTAGAGTGCCTGTGACTAGTGGAGTGCCTGTGACTAGTAGAGTGTCTGTGACTAGTGGAGTGCCTGTGACTAGTGGAGTAACTGTGACTAGTAGAGTGCCTGTGACTAGAGGAGTGCCTTTGACTAGTGGAGTGCCTGTGACTAGTAGAGTGCCTGTGACTAGTAGAGTGCCTGTGACTAATGGAGTGCCTGAAACTAGTAGAGTGTCTGTGACTAGTGGAGTGCCTGTGACTAGTAGAGTGCCTGTGACTAGTACAGTGTCTGTGACTAGTGGAGTGCCTTTGACTAGTGGAGTAACTGTGACTAGTAGAGTGCCTGTGACTAGAGGAGTGCCTTTGACTAGTGGAGTGCCTGTGACTAGTAGAGTGCCTGTGACTAGTAGAGTGCCTGTGACTAATGGAGTGCCTGAAACTAGTAGAGTGTCTGTGACTAGTGGAGTGCCTGTGACTAGTCGAGTGCCTGTGTCTAGTAGAGTGCCTGTGACTAGTAAAGTCTCTCTGACTAGTGGAGTCCCTGTGACTGCTAGAGTGCCTGTGACTAGAGGAGTGCCTGTGTCTAGTAGAGTGCCTGTGACTAGTGGAGTGCCTGAGACTAGCAGAGTGCCTGTGACTAGTAAAGTGTCTCTGACTAGTGGAGTGCCTGTGTCTAGTAGAATGCCTGTGACTACTAAAGTTTCTCTGACTAGTGGAGTGCCTGTGACTAGTAGAGTGCCTGTGACTAGTGGACTGCCTGTGTCTAGTAGAGTGCCTGTGACTAGTAAAGTGTCTCTGACTAGTGGAGTGCCTGTGACTAGTAGAGTGCCTGTGACTAGAGGATTGCCTGTGACTAGTAGAGTGCCTGTGACTAGTGGAGTGCCTGTGACTAGTAGAGTGCCTGTGACTAGTTGAGTGCCTGTAACTAGTAGAGTGCCTGTGAATAGTGGAGTGCCTGTGACTAGTAGAGTGCCTGTGACTCGTGGAGTGCCTGAGACTACTAGAGTGCCTGTGACTAGTAGAGTGCCTGTGACTAATGGAGTGCCTGAAACTAGTAGAGTGTCTGTGACTAGTGGAGTGCCTGTGACTAGTAGAATGCCTGTGACTAGTACAGTGTCTGTGACTAGTGGAGTGCCTTTGACTAGTGGAGTAAATGTGACTAGTAGAGTGCCTGTGACTAGAGGAGTGCCTTTGACTAGTGGAGTGCCTGTGACTAGTAGAGTGCCTGTGACTAGTAGAGTGCCTGTGACTAATGGAGTGCCTGAAACTAGTAGAGTCTCTGTGACTAGTGGAGTGCCTGTGACTAGTCGAGTGCCTGTGTCTAGTAGAGTGCCTGTGACTAGTAAAGTCTCTCTGACTAGTGGAGTCCCTGTGACTGCTAGAGTGCCTGTGACTAGAGGAGTGCCTGTGTCTAGTAGAGTGCCTGTGACTAGTGGAGTGCCTGAGACTAGCAGAGTGCCTGTGACTAGTAAAGTGTCTCTGACTAGTGGAGTGCCTGTGTCTAGTAGAATGCCTGTGACTACTAAAGTGTCTCTGACTAGTGGAGTGCCTGTGACTAGTAGAGTGCCTGTGACTAGTGGAGTGCCTGTGTCTAGTAGAGTGCCTGTGACTAGTAAAGTGTCTCTGACTAGTGGAGTGCCTGTGACTAGTAGAGTGCCTGTGACTAGAGGATTGCCTGTGACTAGTAGAGTGTCTGTGACTAGTGGAGTGCCTGTGACTAGTAGAGTGCCTGTGACTAGTGGAGTGTCTGAGACTAGTAGAGTGTCTGTGACTAGTGGAGTGCCTGTGACTAGTAGAGTGCCTGTGACTAGTAGAGTGTCTGTGACTAGTGGAGTGCCTGTGACTATTAGAGTGCCTGTGACTAATGGAGTGCCTGAGACTAGTAGACTGTCTGTGACTAGTGGAGTGCCTGTGACTAGTAGAGTGCCTGTGACTAGTAGAGTGTCTGTGACTAGTGGAGTGCCTTTGACTAGTAGAGTGTCTGTGACTAGTGGAGTGCCTGTGACTAGTGGAGTGCCTGTGACTAGTAGAGTGCATATGTCTAGCAGAGTGCCTGTGACTAATAAAGTGTCTCTGACTAGTGGAGTGCCTGTGACTAGTAGAGTGCCTGTGACTAGAGGAGTGCCTGTGACTAGCAGAGTGCCTGTGACTAGAGGAGTGCCTGTCACTAGTATATTGCCTGTGACTAGCGGAGTGCCTGTGACTAGTGGAGTGCCTGTGACTAGTAGAGTGCCTGTGACTCCTGGAGTGCCTGTGTCTAGTAGAGTGCCTGTGACTAGTGGAGTGCCTGAGACTAGCAGAGTGCCTGTGACTAGTAAAGTGTCTCTGACTAGTGGAGTGCCTGTGACTAGTAGAGTGCCAGTGACTAGTGGAGTGCCTGTGTCTAGTAGAGTGCCTGTGACTAGTGAAGTGTCTCTGACTAGTGGACTGCCTGTGGCTAGTAGAGTGCCTGTGACTAGAGGACTGCCTGTGACTAGTAGAGTGCCTGTGACTAGTGGAGTGCCCGTGTCTAGTAGAGTGCCTGTGACTAGTGGAGTGCCTGAGACTACTAGAGTGCCTGTGACTAGTAGAGTGTCTGTGACTAGTGGAGTGCCTGTGACTAGTAGAGTGTCTGTGACTAGTGGAGTGCCTGTAACTAGTAGAGTGCCTGTGACTAGTCGAGTGCCTGTGTCTAGTAGAGTGCCTGTGACTAGTAAAGTGTCTCTGACTAGTGGAGTCCCTGTCACTACTAGAGTGCCTGTGACTAGTGGAGTGCCTGTGACTAGTAGAGTGTCTGTGACTAGTGGAGTGCCTGTGACTAGTGGAGTAACTGTGACTAGTAGAGTGCCTGTGACTAGAGGAGTGCCTTTGACTAGTGGAGTGCCTGTGACTAGTAGAGTGCCTGTGACTAGTAGAGTGCCTGTGACTAATGGAGTGCCTGAAACTAGTAGAGTGTCTGTGACTAGTGGAGTGCCTGTGACTAGTAGAGTGCCTGTGACTAGTACAGTGTCTGTGACTAGTGGAGTGCCTTTGACTAGTGGAGTAACTGTGACTAGTAGAGTGCCTGTGACTAGAGGAGTGCCTTTGACTAGTGGAGTGCCTGTGACTAGTAGAGTGCCTGTGACTAGTAGAGTGCCTGTGACTAATGGAGTGCCTGAAACTAGTAGAGTGTCTGTGACTAGTGGAGTGCCTGTGACTAGTCGAGTGCCTGTGTCTAGTAGAGTGCCTGTGACTAGTAAAGTCTCTCTGACTAGTGGAGTCCCTGTGACTGCTAGAGTGCCTGTGACTAGAGGAGTGCCTGTGTCTAGTAGAGTGCCTGTGACTAGTGGAGTGCCTGAGACTAGCAGAGTGCCTGTGACTAGTAAAGTGTCTCTGACTAGTGGAGTGCCTGTGTCTAGTAGAATGCCTGTGACTACTAAAGTTTCTCTGACTAGTGGAGTGCCTGTGACTAGTAGAGTGCCTGTGACTAGTGGACTGCCTGTGTCTAGTAGAGTGCCTGTGACTAGTAAAGTGTCTCTGACTAGTGGAGTGCCTGTGACTAGTAGAGTGCCTGTGACTAGAGGATTGCCTGTGACTAGTAGAGTGCCTGTGACTAGTGGAGTGCCTGTGACTAGTAGAGTGCCTGTGACTAGTTGAGTGCCTGTAACTAGTAGAGTGCCTGTGAATAGTGGAGTGCCTGTGACTAGTAGAGTGCCTGTGACTCGTGGAGTGCCTGAGACTACTAGAGTGCCTGTGACTAGTAGAGTGTCTGTGACTAGTGGAGTGCCTGTGACTAGTAGAGTGTCTGTGACTAGTGGAGTGCCTGTGACTAGTGGAGTAACTGTGACTAGTAGAGTGCCTGTGACTAGAGGAGTGCCTTTGACTAGTGGAGTGCCTGTGACTAGTAGAGTGCCTGTGACTAGTAGAGTGCCTGTGACTAATGGAGTGCCTGAAACTAGTAGAGTGTCTGTGACTAGTGGAGTGCCTGTGACTAGTAGAGTGCCTGTGACTAGTACAGTGTCTGTGACTAGTGGAGTGCCTTTGACTAGTAGAGTGTCTGTGACTAGTGGAGTGCCTGTGACTAGTGGAGTGCCTGTGACTAGTAGAGTGCCTATGTCTAGTAGAGTGCCTGTGACTAATAAAGTGTCTCTGACTAGTGGAGTGCCTGTGACTAGTAGAGTGCCTGTGACTAGAGTAGTGCCTGTGACTAGCAGAGTGCCTGTGACTAGAGGAGTGCCTGTGACTAGTAAAGTGTCTCTGACTAGTGCAGTGCCTGTGACTAGTAGAGTGCCTGTGACTAGAGGATTGTATTGTGACTAGTAGAGTGCCTGTGACTAGTGGAATGCCTGTGACTAGTAGAGTGCCTGTGACTAGAGGAGTGCCTGTGACTAGTGGAGTGCCTGTGACTAGTAGAGTGTCTGTGACTAGTGGAGTGTCTCTGACTAGTGGAGTGCCTGTGACTAGTAGAGTGCCTGTGACTAGTAGAGTGTCTGTGACTAGTGGAGTGCCTTTGACTAGTAGAGTGTCTGTGACTAGTGGAGTGCCTGTGACTAGTGGAGTGCCTGTGACTAGTAGAGTGCATATGTCTAGTAGAGTGCCTGTGACTAATAAAGTGTCTCTGACTAGTGGAGTGCCTGTGACTAGTAGAGTGCCTGTGACTAGCAGAGTGCCTGTGACTAGAGGAGTGCCTGTCACTAGTATAGTGCCTGTGACTAGCGGAGTGCCTGTGACTAGTGGAGTGCCTGTGACTAGTAGAGTGCCTGTGACTAATGGAGTGCCTGAAACTAGTAGAGTGTCTGTGACTAGTGGAGTGCCTGTGACTAGTAGAGTGCCTGTGACTAGTACAGTGTCTGTGACTAGTGGAGTGCCTTTGACTAGTAGAGTGTCTGTGACTAGTGGAGTGCCTGTGACTAGTGGAGTGCCTGTGACTAGTAGAGTGCCTATGTCTAGTAGAGTGCCTGTGACTAATAAAGTGTCTCTGACTAGTGGAGTGCCTGTGACTAGTAGAGTGCCTGTGACTAGAGTAGTGCCTGTGACTAGCAGAGTGCCTGTGACTAGAGGAGTGCCTGTGACTAGTAAAGTGTCTCTGACTAGTGCAGTGCCTGTGACTAGTAGAGTGCCTGTGACTAGAGGATTGTATTGTGACTAGTAGAGTGCCTGTGACTAGTGGAATGCCTGTGACTAGTAGAGTGCCTGTGACTAGAGGAGTGCCTGTGACTAGTGGAGTGCCTGTGACTAGTAGAGTGTCTGTGACTAGTGGAGTGTCTCTGACTAGTGGAGTGCCTGTGACTAGTAGAGTGCCTGTGACTAGTAGAGTGTCTGTGACTAGTGGAGTGCCTTTGACTAGTAGAGTGTCTGTGACTAGTGGAGTGCCTGTGACTAGTGGAGTGCCTGTGACTAGTAGAGTGCATATGTCTAGTAGAGTGCCTGTGACTAATAAAGTGTCTCTGACTAGTGGAGTGCCTGTGACTAGTAGAGTGCCTGTGACTAGCAGAGTGCCTGTGACTAGAGGAGTGCCTGTCACTAGTATAGTGCCTGTGACTAGCGGAGTGCCTGTGACTAGTGGAGTGCCTGTGACTAGTAGAGTGCCTGTGACTCCTGGAGTGCCTGTGTCTAGTAGAGTGCCTGTGACTAGTAAAGTGTCTCTGACTAGTGCAGTGCCTGTGACTAGTAGAGAGCCTGTGACTAGAGGAGTGTATTGTGACTAGTAGAGTGCCTGTGACTAGTGGAATGCCTGTGTCTAGTAGAATGCCTGTGACTAGTAAAGTGTCTCTGACTAGTGGAGTGGCTGTGACTAGTAGAGTGCCTGTGACTAGTGGAGTGCCTGTGTCTAGTAGAGTGCCTGTGACTAGTAAAGTGTCTCTGACTAGTGGAGTGCCTGTGACTAGTAGAGTGCCTGTGACTAGAGGAGTGCCTGTGACTAGTGGAGTGCCTGTGACTAGTAGAGTGTCTGTGACTAGTGGAGTGCCTGTAACTAGTAGAGTGCCTGTGACTAGTCGAGTGCCTGTGTCTAGTAGAGTGCCTGTGATTAGTAAAGTGTCTCTGACTAGTGGAGTGCCTGTGACTACTAGAGTGCCTGTGACTAGAGGAGTGCCTGTGTCTAGTAGAGTGCCTGTGACTAGAGGACTGCCTGTGACTAGTAGAGTGCCTGTGACTAGAGGACTGCCTGTGACTAGTAGAGTGCCTGTGACTAGTGGAGTGCCTGTGTCTAGTAGAGTGCCTGTGACTACTGGAGTGCCTGAGACTACTAGAGAGCCTGTGACTAGTAGAGTGTCTGTGACTAGTGGAGTGCCTGTGACTAGTAGAGTGTCTGTGACTAGTGGGGTGCCTGTAACTAGTAGAGTGCCTGTGACTAGTCGAGTGCCTGTGTCTAGTAGAGAGCCTGTGACTAGTAAAGTCTCTCTGACTAGTGGAGACCCTGTGACTGCTAGAGTGCCTGTGACTAGAGGAGTGCCTGTGTCTAGTAGAGTGCCTGTGACTAGTGGAGTGCCTGAGACTAGCAGAGTGCCTGTGACTAGTAAAGTGTCTCTGACTAGTGGAGTGCCTGTGTCTAGTAGAATGCCTGTGACTACTAAAGTGTCTCTGACTAGTGGAGTGCCTGTGACTAGTAGAGTGCCTGTGACTAGTGGAGTGCCTGTGTCTAGTAGAGTGCCTGTGACTAGTAAAGTGTCTCTGACTAGTGGAGTGCCTGTGACTAGTAGAGTGCCTGTGACTAGAGGAGTGCCTGTGACTAGTAGAGTGCCTGTGACTAGTGGAGTGCCTGTGACTAGTAGAGTGCCTGTGACTAGTGGAGTGCCTGTGACTAGTAGAGTGCCTGTGACTAGTGGAGTGCCTGAGACTACTTGAGTGCCTGTGACTAGTAGAGTGTCTGTGACTAGTGGAGTGCCTGTGACTAGTAGAGTGTCTGTGACTAGTGGAGTGCCTGTGACTAGTGGAGTAACTGTGACTAGTACAGTGCCTGTGACTAGAGGAGTGCCTTTGACTAGTGGAGTGCCTGTGACTAGTAGAGTGCCTGTGACTAGTAGAGTGCCTGTGACTAATGGAGTGCCTGAAACTAGTAGAGTGTCTGTGACTAGTGGAGTGCCAGTGACTAGTAGAGTGCCTGTGACTAGTACAGTGTCTGTGACTAGTGGAGTGCCTTTGACTAGTAGAGTGTCTGTGACTAGTGGAGTGCCTGTGACTAGTGGAGTGCCTGTGACTAGTAGAGTGCCTATGTCTAGTAGAGTGCCTGTGACTAATAAAGTGTCTCTGACTAGTGGAGTGCCTGTGACTAGTAGAGTGCCTGTGACTAGAGGAGTGCCTGTGACTAGCAGAGTGCCTGTGACTAGAGGAGTGCCTGTCACTAGTAGAGTGCCTGTGACTAGCGGAGTGCCTGTGACTAGTGGAGTGCCTGTGACTAGTAGAGTGCCTGTGACTCGTGGAGTGCCTGTGTCTAGTAGAGTGCCTGTGACTAGTAAAGTGTCTCTGACTAGTGCAGTGCCTGTGACTAGTAGAGTGCCTGTGACTAGAGGATTGTATTGTGACTAGTAGAGTGCCTGTGACTAGTGGAATGCCTGTGACTAGTAGAGTGCCTGTGACTAGAGGAGTGCCTGTTACTAGTGGAGTGCCTGTGACTAGTAGAGTGTCTGTGACTAGTGGAGCGTCTCTGACTAGTGGAGTGCCTGTGACTAGTAGAGTGCCTGTGACTAGTAGAGTGTCTGTGACTAGTGGAGTGCCTTTGACTAGTAGAGTGTCTGTGACTAGTGGAGTGCCTGTGACTAGTGGAGTGCCTGTGACTAGTAGAGTGCATATGTCTAGTAGAGTGCCTGTGACTAATAAAGTGTCTCTGACTAGTGGAGTGCCTGTGACTAGTAGAGTGCCTGTGACTAGAGGAGTGCCTGTGACAAGCAGAGTGCCTGTGACTAGAGGAGTGCCTGTCACTAATATAGTGCCTGTGACTAGCGGAGTGCCTGTGACTAGTGGAGTGCCTGAGACTAGTAGAGTGTCTGTGACTAGTGGAGTGCCTGTGACTAGTAGAGTGCCTGTGACTAGTAGAGTGTCTGTGACTAGTGGAGTGCCTGTGACTAGTAGAGTGTCTGTGACTAGTGGAGTGCCTGTGAGTAATAGAGTGCCTGTGACTAGTAGAGTGCCCGTGACTAGTGGAGTGCCTGTGTCTAGTAGAGTGCCTGTGACTAGTGGAGTGCCTATGTCTAGTAGAGTGCCTGTGACTAGTAAAGTGTCTCTGACTAGTGGCGTGCCTGTGACTAGTAGAGTGCCTGTGTCTAGTAGAGTGCCTGTGACTAGTAAAGTGTCTCTGACTAGTGCAGTCTCTGTGACTAGTAGAGTGCCTGTGACTAGAGGAGTGTATTGTGACTAGTAGAGTGCCTGTGACTGGAGGAGTGCCTGTGACTAGTAGAGTGCCTGTGACTAGAGGAGTGCCTGTGACTAGTGGAGTGCCTGTGACTAGTAGAGTGTCTGTGACTAGTGAAGTGCCTGTGACGAGTAGAGTGCCTGCGACTAGTGGAGTGCCTGAGACGAGTAGAGTGTCA